>NC_052518.1:16971455-17271455 GCF_014356525.2 Nilaparvata lugens | reverse complement strand
GGTGGTGATTGTGTTTGGAATTGACGGGGTTGAAATTGATTTGGGTTTCCTTGGAAATTTCTTTTGATTGGCGGGTTGCCTGACAGTTCATTGAAAACAGGGGTTCTTTTTTGTTGGTAGTAACTTGCTAAGTTTGATTTTTGGTGATTTTGTGTTGGAGTTGGTGTCATTTTGAATTGAAAATCGTTACACAACATGTTGAGTGCTTGTTCAAGAGAGCTTGGTTTTTCGTTCTCATTAGGGAACCGACGGGTTCACGTAACCCTCTCAGAAGTACTCTTAATGCTAATTTCGATACATACTGGCAAAGGACATTGGAGGCATGCGGTTCTTTGTTAACAAAATAAGCGATTTGAAGATTCAAACGTTTTTGGATTCTCTGATAGAAGTTGAAAGGTGTTTCGCCAGGTTCTTGCTTTAATTCACTCAATTCTAGATTCAAAGTGAAACAGTCCCTCTTGTCTAGATAACTAGTTAGCAATACGTTTTTTACGTCAGGCCAGTCATAGCTACCTGAACTACTCACTACTTCATTGGCTTGACCTTTGATTCAAGATTCAAGATTTCTTTATTGCGAAAAACATTTATATACAAATGCATAGCATCGTCATAATAAATTAAACATGGTAAATAAAAAGTATTCAAATTCATAGAAATAAAAATTCAAACACAAGCATACAAACAGCAAACAAAAATACCCTCAAATTAAAAACTCCTCTTTTCTATACGGGCTTTTTTCTATTAAAATATTTTTCATGGTTCTCTTAAATTCACCCACTTCTAGCTCCTTCAAATGTGCAGGAAGCTTATTATAAGCTCTTATACCAAACTCCTTAAAGCAGTTTAATGTATTTGCATAATTGCACTGGTTCACTCTAAGAGATTCAGAATCTCTTGTGTAATGGTTGTGAACGTTGCTATTCACAGAAATACTTGCTAAATTAATTTTTACATACATGAGACATTCAAGAATAAAAATAGCTGGTACTGTCAAAATGTTGAATTTTCTAAATAAATCCACACAATGAAAACGACTATTCACATTAGCAATGACCCTTACTGCTCGTTTCTGTAACACAAATAGTTTCTTTACATTCGTATCATTACCACAGGCTACAACACCATAATACAAATGAGAATGAAGATAAGCAAAATACACTGAAATTAAAACACTCTTGTCAACAATGAACTCCAATCTATTCAATATAAAAATTCCCTTCGACAGTTTGCCACTTAATATTTTGATGTGTAAGTCCCATTTTAAATTGCTTTGAACTGTTATACCAAGAAACTTTGCATTGTCAGGTTGTAATCTAAATCCAAATTCCAAAAGTTGAGTTTTGTCCTTATTAAGACACAATGAATTAGAAGCTGTCCAATCTTCAATTATCTCATTAACCGTATGCAAGCTACCAGAAAGACTATTATTTATTATTTGAACAGCTAAATCATCAGCAAACATAAAAGGTTTTACATTTTTACAACTAATTGCTGCAGGAAGATCATTAACGTATATAATGAAGAGGATAGGGCCAAGTGTGGAACCCTGTGGAACACCTGATGATACTTTTAAATAATTAGAAAAACAGCCATCGTAAAAAACAGTTTGATATCTATCACTCAAGTAAGAGACAATAAAATTGGTTGACATATCATCGAAACCATAAAATTTGAGCTTTTGTAATAGGATCATCGAAACCATAAAATTTGAGCTTTTGTAATAGGATGGGATGAGATATTGTATCAAAAACTCGGCTCATGTCATAAAAGCTGCCTAGTAGATTACACCTCTCATCAATGGAATAGATACAGTTTTCCTTGAATTCAGATATAGCTGTATTTGTGCTTCTATTAGGTCTGAACCCAAATTGACTATTGGAGAACAGTGAGTTATTTTCAAAGAACTCAACAATCTGACAATACAAAATTACCTCAAAGATTTTAGAAATAACTGGAATGATAGAAATTGGTCTAAAATTATTATACTCACTTGCAGAACCTTTCTTGAAAAGAGGAATTACTTTGACAAATTTCAAGCTATTAGGAAAAACGCCATCAAGAATACAATCATTAAACAGAGAGCACAGTACCTCACAAATATGAGGAGAAGCCAGTTTCAACAAATGAGAATTCAAGCAATACACATCAAGGCAAGCACTATTCTTTAAGGAAAGTATTACACTATGAACCTGCTCAACACTCGTAAGATGGAAAAGAGAAAGAGGGGTTTGAATTTGAAGAGTTTGGCAATGAGTTTTTGTAATTGTCAAGATAATGAAAAACGTCATGGACAGGATCTGCTATTGAACGCAATTTTTGATCTACACTGTCAATAAAAAAATCATTGAATCCATCTGATGTATGACTAGATATTTTATCACCTTTAGCCACTTCATTCCTATTTAAATTTTCTCTGACTATTGACCGCAATTCCTTTGGTTTATTTTTGTCACGCAAAATACGATTGTTATTGTAATCGAGTTTAGACTTTTTTACCATCTTTTTGAAAGATCTTTTCAACTGATTGATTATACATGCTTTTATGAGTGGCAGAACAGGAAATCTTATAGAGGTCGTACATAAGTAAGCATTGTTCCTTTATATTTTCAATCTCTTCAGTGTACCACAATAGTTTTACAGGAGGACATCTGCCACTTTCTACACATCAGATGGGAAGAGCTGCATCAGCAATACAAAGAAATTTATTTAAAAAATGGACAAATTTATCCTCAATACTATTGATTGCATAAATATCTAACCAATCAGTTCTTGCAATTATTGATTCAAATCTAACAATATTAGAGTAATTAAGTGGCCTGATAATTCTTTTGGACTTATTATTACCTCTTAAAGATTCTAAAGCTGTATGATCAGTCACATCAAGTTGGCAGCTAAGCACTAAAGCAAAATGATCCGAGACAATCATCGGCTCAACCTCTGCTGAGATAATCCTTTCAAAATGAATTGATGTAGCAATATTGTCAATACACGTCCCTTCACAATGAGTAGATTCACCTGGTCCAGTAACTTCATTAATTGTTAAATTGAGATTGAAACTTGACAGCAAACAACAAGACCATACTGTTGTTAGAATCCATCATCAAATTTACATTAAAATCCCCACAGAGGATAATGCTAGCATTGGAACTATTATTGCTATTTAAAACATCAAGCATGCCGAAAAGCGGCTCTGTGAAAGCCTCGAAATTACTCGCCAAAGGTACACGATATATTTCAATGCTAATAACATTATATTGCTCAATCAAAACAGCCGAAATCTCACAAACCCTATCGACGGATAATTCAACCAAAAATGGAACTTCAACTGCAATTAAGGATGACTTTACACAGATCAGAGATCCACCTCTTTGCCCTGTAGGCCTGCAATATGCGCTGATGCATGTATAGCCACTAATTTCAATATCATCCAGCTCATTTGAATCCAACCAATGCTCAGAGACACATAATATGTCCTCGTCAAATTTGTAGTTGAAACTTATGAGTTCATCCAATTTATTTATCAAGCCTTGAACGTTCCAATGAGCAACTACTAAATTAGATGACTGATCAATTATACGTAAACTATTACAATTATCATCTGTTGTTTTACGTCTGTTAGTTTTTGTGCTAGTAGGATATCCGTTACTATCTGAATTTATACAATCACTATCAAGTCTACTCAATCTAAATTCATCAGATTTTGTCCTAAAAAACAATCGGTATCATTGTTCTTCAAGGGGATTGGGTCAGGTATCAGTTCCTTATTGCCGTCTAGCTTATGCACAAATTCCAGAATTCTATCAAATACAAACCTTTTACCTAAAGAGTTCAAGTGAAGTCCATTTGATGTATGGAATCTTCCCCCTATATTGTTAATATTAACAAATGATACATTATTAATTTTTTTACAAATAATAGAGTTCTCTTTGGATCTCCTTATTGATTGCCGACCGACCAGCTTGGGAGGTCATGCCTGTGAGGTACCGAGAACACCAGCACATTCCCCGATCGACGGCTCTGCAGATCGCGTAGTTTGCTTCTAAGAGCAGAATGTAACTCCTTCCTTTCATTGCAAGCTAGATCGTTTGTACCGGCTAAAAAAACACTTATATCATTGGCGTTCACTTGACTGCTCTCCTTCACCACCTCCCTGAATCGAGCTCCAGGTTTAATCATACTTGTGAATGTATGAGTATCATCTTTAAAGTATTTGTACAAATCCCTCCCTTGGCTATCAGCATAAAACTGAATATTGAAGGCCCCAGTCCTAGTAGTCCTTCTTCGCTGTGTCGGAGAAGCAGCTGACGAAGAGCCGCGTGAATGCGTTCTGTTCGGAATAACTCTGCTGGCAGGTGACGCGAAATGTGAATCATCTTCATCTAATATTGCAAATCTATTTGCAGTTTGAACTGATGGATTCAAAGTACAACTTTTAGATTTGGCAGTTTGCTTAGGTGTAATATAATCATCTGTCACGAATGCTGGTTGAGATAAGAGACGAAGATTTTCACAGTCCGATCTTACAAGACTAGTTATCTCATTCTTTGAAGCTAACTCCTGTCTCAGTGTAAACTGACTTGTTTTCAACGTCTTTATTTCTGATTTAAGAGATTTTATTTCTTCATCAGCTAATTCTTCGCATTGGAGAGACTCTTCGAAATGTTGCTTTCTTTTATTTTTCTCTATTTCCAAGGACTTCACCAGCAACTGATTTTCCTCAGCCATATCCTTGAGATAATTTTGTAAGTCAATATTCACCTTCACCGCCGCATCGTATTTGTTGAAAAGTGACGTAATTTCAGGCACTAAGTCAATTATTGCTTCGCTAGAGTATTCATCACATATCATAGATAAAGTCCCGTGAACAGCTACTGCCAATTCCACTACTTCTTGGTTAATAAGGTCATCCTTCATATTATTTAAATTTTGATGTATGTTACAACTCGCCTTGTCACATTCATTCCGGGTTCTAGTCATTCTACTTGATAGTGTGAATCCCAATCTCAAATGATGAAAGAGGAAGGATAAAATAGGAAATGAAGGAGGCGCCAAGAGAGTTTTCAAGGCCTTGGTTCAGGTGAGGTAGCTCCTGAGATCAAAGGAATTAAAAAGAGGTTGAATGAAAATGAGAGGAAATAAATACGGCGATTCTTTGAGCTAACTGCTTTTGGCTTGTACAGAGATAATGATTATATTTATATCTATTGGTAGGGGTATTCAATGAATGACTATGAGTAGTAGGCCCACTGTCAAACTTGTTGCATCTATCCCACTTGTTGCATCTATAAGAAACCTTGTTATCATTCGTCAGTAGAGAAAACACTGATTTCAACTAAAGTAAATTTCGATACAGTGAAAGAGAAATTCCAAGGGAAATTCCTTCAAAATCGGTAATTTCTTTTATATTAAAGTAAGTTGCATTCTTGGCTTATCTCTCTGATTGGAGGACAGGAATTGTAGATTCAGTTCATTGAACAAAACTCATAATGAAGCACATAAATAGGTCTATCTCATACAATCAAGCGTATACTCACTACTTTTCAAGGTTGAATCATTAACCAGTTCTTAGTCGGGGAACACTATCACAAAAAATGTATCAAAACTTATCAAAAACTCATGTTAATTGATTAAATACGACAGAGCACATCTGCAAAACACTACACTGTAGGAACCAGGCCTATCACTTTTATGATTTTAGATAGAACTGTTGAATACAAATACTCATTTTGAAAATCATTGGGTTACTTTTTACATAAAACTTAGCTACTAACTTATCTACAATGGTTATGAATCTGTTCAACAGTGTTGGTTTTCCAAAGAACTCAGGAATCATGTCAAGATACTCCTTCTTGAGAACAGGAGTAGTAACTGGTGGTACACAAGATCCTGCTGCTGGCAATTTAGGGGCAGGTGGTGCTGGATTCATTTTCAATAAGTAATGATGAATATGTGGGTCAAAAATGTCACAATAATAAAATAGTTCAAAAGATAAATAATTGCTTCTACTCACAAGATAATATCCAACATTGCACTATGATTTCTTAACACTATTTCACTGATGACAATACGCACTTGACACAAATGAAGTTCTCTGTGGCAATATTAACTTGACACAAATGATGTTCGCGACGACTTCTCAACGGTGAAAACCGACGAATTATTTCAATGTTTCGGAAAATTATTTTCACTAATTTCACGAATTGACTAATTCTGAAGCCGTCCTACTGACTGCGCCAGTTATAGTTTGTCAATAAATAAATTACTTTTTAAAAAACAATTTTATTTATTACAAAACATTACTAAGTTTTTCATGAGGTCCGTTCGCTATGTGCGCTAGCGAGGAACTGAGCTCTGAATACAATATTGTCTTCCACTACGACTATGCTGACTAAACAAGTTAACAGTGATTCTATGCAGTTTTCACTCATATAACTTATATGAATGATTATACAGGCTGGGTGAAAAGTCTGAGAACGGCTCAATATCTAATACATAAAGGTATTTTGATGGTAGGTGTGATTGGGGATCCTACTCAAATCGAAAATACCACTTTATTATAACTTTAAAAATCTGGTGCGCCATCTTGAATCCACTGGCGTAATTACCGGGGTGGCAGTTGCTACCCCAGAATTCCCAAACCATTTTTTTCGCCACCCCAAAAATCTTAATAATAGGCTGTCAGATGAATTGGCAATAATCAGGAAGTATTAATATCAGTTATTCAAAAACAAGTGAAAAAATTAATACGCAGTTTATAAACTTGGCACAATCTTGATTCGTTATTGATCTTGTCTTCTCTCAGAAACATCCAAATATAATGCACACAATAATATAGCTTTCATGTTAAAAAAGTCGACAGTGGGACAGTTCAGAAATGTAACGAAAATAAAAGGAAGAGCAGACCTTCTTGTGAAGTCATCTTTGAAAACTGTGTTTTCTCAGATTTTTGAACTGTACCGGATTGTAAAATCCCAATGAACACAGCTTCCTGTGAAAGATCGTTTTCGTGCCTTCGTAGGTTAAAAACTTACACTAGAAACACAATTGGCCAAGAAAGGTTGTCATCATTGGCCCTTCTGGCAATTGAAAGGGATATTGACATCGATATTCCCAAAATAATTCATGTTTTCAACTCGAAAAGAAATACAAGGCTTCATTTTGTTTGAAAAATTATTATGTTTCAATAGAATTGGTTTTGAATAGAAAACTTCAAAAAACATTGCTTATTTTAATATATGATTGACACAGATGGAAATAAATTGGAAGTAGCATTTGTTAAAATGCTAATTAATGAATAACAGTATTATTTACAGCATTTGATTGGGATTTTCGTTTAATAATAATTATGATTGACACAACCCAGAATTTATACCCATAAATTTTACTATTTGTATAACAGAATTTATAAAATTATGATAGAGTCTAAGACCTAAGATTGAAGATTGTATAGAAAAATTTATACGGTAATATTGATTATTCTATATTCTAACATTTGGACTCAATAATAAGTTGCATCAAAATAATTTAGGAACTTTCAATTTTTAATTCTCAGTACAAAATTTTCAAACTCAATAAAAAATAAACAGAACAATAGGTATTAGAGTCGACTATATTGTATATAGTAGCCTGTATGACATCTCAATAATATTATTGATGTTATTTTTGTTTACACTAATACAGAGTGTTATTGTTAAAAAGCTTGAAATCTTTGGCCTTTTTTCTCATTTCATCTTAGAAGTTTCACTAGGCATTTTCTTGAGTAGAATACGTAGTTAAGGTAAAAAATCCTCACTGAAGTAGCCAGGGAATTTCTCACCAGGATTGGACAATATTGTGTGCTGTGTTTGGGGAAACAAGAATGGAATCCAAGACTTGGAAAAATCAGGTCTGATTACAATAATTTCACCAGCACATGCCACTCTACGTCAGTGGTACTTCTCCCCCCTACTATTCGCTCTCAAAATGTAAAAAAAAACATTTTACTAAACAAGACATATCTAATAATATGACCAATATGTATAAATTAAACATATTTATACTTGCATGGTATGTATAAAAGTTGAAAATTTTAAACTATATCATTTTAATGCCAAATTCAAATCAATGTTCATCCATACCTACCACAACACCCTCCTGCTTTGAATAGTATTGATTAATAATGTGAATATCTTAATCTGAATAGGTTTGAGATATCGATATGCTGCTTCCATCATTCATTTTTTCTTGAAATTCCGTATCGAAATCACATGTATCACATGACCACCTTCCTATTTAAAAAAATAAAGTTGCAATCAAAATGGCGGATCCATGATGGCGGACCATATTTTAAAGTCTTAGTAGAGTAGTATATTCAATTTAAGTAGGATCCCCAATCACACCTACCGTCAAATTACCTTTGTGTATGAGATATTCAGCCGTTCTCGGACTTTTCAACCATTCTGTATATTACTGTACTTCAAAGTGATATGAGAATACGTATCGACATTTTCCTTGGCATTACGTTCCTCCATTCTCGTAATAGGTAATACAGGTGCTAGGTAACACATATCCAAAATGAACAAGCTTAAAAAATAAATTCGAATCATGATTCATCAGTTGAAATTGTAGTAGATCATGATATAGATGAATTCATTATTACAACAATTGAAGTATTCAATTGATTATCAATGGATTTGGTAGACCAAACTGATAATAGGTTGTATTTACTATGTTTCAGGTCTCGGCGTATTCTAAATGGGACGTAATCTCTGATCAGTTGAAGCCTAGTGAGAGACCAGTAGTACTTAACCGGGCTTCTTCGACCAACACAACTAATCCATTTGGGTCTACATTTTGCTACGGCTATCAGGATATGATTTTCGAGGTAGATTTATATTAACACCTTTGTTTTCAATGCTTATTTGTGATCACCTAGTTTTCAATAATTATCGTATTTATTTGTATTGTTTCTCTGATAATATTTCTTCACTGTCTTTGATGATTATATTTCTTCCATGTCTTTGATAATGATTGGCATTAATTGACCGAGCGAAGTGAGTTCTAAGATTCAAGTCGACGGTTTTGCATTTCTCTTCATGTTTATATTTATGTTCCGCATTTACGGCAAAACGCAGCAATAGATTTTCATGAAATTTGACAGGCATGTTCCTTTTTGAATTTCGCGTCGACATATGTATAATGTTTTTTGAAATTTTGTATTTTAAGGATAGTACAAAAGGAAAAGGAGTCTCCTTCGAACGCCAATATTACCGTAAAAATCAGACTATAATTATTCATCATAAATCAGCTGTCGAGTGGATTATTAATTGCATGCAATGACGCATGCAATTAATATCTCAATGTAACTTGATAAAAAATCAGCAGTCGTGTGGACTATTTATTGCAAGCAATGAGGCATGCCAATTGATAACTCGAATTAGTATATTATTTTTTCTTGACTTTTCTCTGCTTTCAACTCGGTAAGCTTTTGATGATAGAAGCATAGTTGTTTACAACAAATTATTGTCGATACAACAACCCAAACAGTCATTAGTTATTTATACACCGATATCTCGCCAACACGTCAACGCAGGACATAAATTCACTCTGATGGACAGTATTAGAGGAGGCTGTTGTTTTTAATTGCGCGTGTTCTACTGTTCACAGAACTACTAGTCTAATTTTCATTACTTGTATTTTAACTGATATTTGCACTCATCTAATTTTCATTACTTGTATTTTTTCTGGCATTCCTGTCTTTGATGAAGATTTGTGATGACCGGATTGATGACCGGATCCAATGATTGTGTTCTTTGTAATAATTATTTTTTCTGGCACTCTAAACTTCCAATGTTTTGTTACAGGTTATGCCGAACCATCATATAGCATCTGTCACCTTGTATGCCACCAATGATGATGTATGACAAAGGAAGAGCGATGTGGCCCTAGTTCACAGACGTATTTGTCTAAGCACAGAGTTGAGTCGTTAATTGAATATTATTTTAGTTTTGATTTGATTAGTTGAAATTCCTCTGTAAATATTTATATCCACTACTCTAGGCTCATATGTTCAGTTGTCAATTAAATTCACAGCCTTCAAGACGAGTTGCTGGTATTCATAGGATTGTTAGATTGTAAAAAATAACGAGTTAAACGGTATATTTATTCCCGAATGATAAATAAGGACTTTCCCTTTAATTATTCCAATTATCGTCATTATTATTTGATGACAATCATGATATAAATATGATTTTTCACAGCCCAAACAGAACTATTTTGCAGCTCAGTGATAACAAAAATGAAAAAGTATTCTAGACAATTAAAAAATGAGTTGTATTTCAGTTTGAACCGTTATTAGTTACCAACTACTGTTTGGGGTAAAGCAGTCACGAAAATCTGTACTTTTAATTTGTATTGTGAAAATCTTGCTGATCTGTTCCCTAACTAGTTAATCTACCATTTCCAGTGGTTCGCCCCAACTGATAGTTAATGCTTTCGTAAAGTATCATAAAATAACAGTTGAAGGATTGGAATATCATTTCATCGTGAAGTCGGCGAATGGTTGCTAAAGGCTGATTAAATCATAATATCTCAAAATCTTTCAGTTACCACAAAACGTTTAAGAATTTTCAAGTGGATAAGTTCATTATAAAATATCTCAACTTGCTCTCCTTATCACTAACCTTGCAGCTTTTTTTTATCTATCATTGTTATGCATCTAAATTATCAATATTTTCGAAATCTGAACACCAATTGAATTCATATTAAATTTTAATTATGTTATTTTAAGAATCTCTATTTATTAAGTTTTATTTCTATCATATTAAAATTTAATATTTAAATATAATTTAATATCACTCTACAATAATACAACATTTCATGCATGTTTCACTGTGTGAATCGTACAGTTTACTCGATAGTATAGTATAACATTGAGGTATATTCATAGCTCATGCAATTCCATTATTCACATGTCTACCTGACTAAATTCTTCTCAAGTCCAGTTAATTGATAAAAATGAAAGTGTTTTCATTGTATTACTCATTTTCCCAAAGTAATAGTTTATATTTTAAGAGTACCCAACAGTAATAGTTGTAGCTCATGGTTTTCATCATCATTAAATTGAAAGCTATATTATTAGTTTCCTTTCAATGCGATCCTCAAATGAATAATAGTTTGATTGACCTGTTAGGCCGTCAGGTTTCTCAGTAGGTAATCAAAAAAAAAAAAAAAATCTATGAAACACTAAGTATTTTTCAAGACTATACAAATATGAAATAAAATTGTTTTCATTGTATCACAACACAAAGTAGTATATGCTACATTTTTTATCATTAGACTTAACTCGACAGAAAATAATGAATTTACAACTGAACCAGTAATTTATAGTACAGAGCCACTATTGACTGCCTCAATTTCCTTCTCATCCTGCGATATCTGTGAGGTAAATGATAATCTTGGATAGTGTGACGAGCGTGCACTTGTCCCGGCTTGGATGATGGATGAGCTTGTTGTCGGAAGAGGTGATGATGAGCTCTGACCACTATTACGACCACCACCTTTCCTCAATTGTATCATGGCAACGTGAGGTTTTACAGTCTGCATTGATCTTAATAGGATCAGAACCCCATTTGACGATTTTACTTTCTTGTCAATATTTCTTTGAAAAAAGGGACATATTCGAGTGAGTTGTTGACAGAATTAAATTTAAGTTGAATTATGTCAATAAACTATTAAAAAATCAGAATAATAATGTATTTTAGGCTAGGCGTTCCTTCTCTCTTGAGAAAAGATGAACATTTTTTAACGTTACAAAAAAATGAAATAAAATGAGTGCATTATAAAAAGCGATAAAAATCAATAAGACAATTTAAATTTTAAAAAAAATGTTTAAATAGTAAAAGAGAATAAAAATTAAGTGCATAAGTACATTTTTAAAAATTTAATTTCCGACCAATATTAACAATTTTAAACTATTATAGAAAAATCCCCACATAAGTGTAAGCTAAATATCAATACCTTCAATAATATAAAATTCCGATTACATAGTTCACATAGGCACACAAAGTTTTTATCATAAGTTATCATTAAGAAACCTTATTTTCATTTGCAAGTCATCATGTTTTATATACTAATATGTTCGAGAATCACTTTTTGATCTCCAATACTATCATTAAATTGGAATTTTCTTCTTAGTAGTGAAATTTAGTAATTCTTAGGTTATTTTTATTAATTTAGTATAATTTGTAGAGTTAAACATGGTAGTTCAGTGAGTGGTTTGTTTCAACACGTTATTTTGTAGGGGACAGATCTCATTCGTTTTTGAGCCCTAGGAAATACTAATTTATTATTTTGTGTAAATTTCATGTCAGGCTTTACAAATATAATTGTAGGGAATTAAATAGGTTAAAATAATTTTTGCAAATTCACCCCCTGAAGAGAATGTACATCTTTGATGAAAGCTGAAGTAGTTGGATTATAACCATGTGAATCTTTATTCAAACTGATACTCATCTAATTAATCCACAACTTCCACGAGAAAATCATGATTTCATCATTCCTCTATACTGAATTTATGAACATGAATGATCCAATGTAAATTTTATGTGATATCAATGTAGTTCTTGTAATTAATCAAATCAAACAAAATACCATAAGTATTCATATTATTCGTGTATAAATCAATACTCATCCTTCAATCATATAAGAAACTTGGGTAATATTATTTCAAGTGAAATCTGTATGACAGACAGTTAGATCTACAATTATTCTCCTCTAGCATACTATAAAACTTTGCAATGCTCAAAGCTTCAAATTTGAATCAAAACATTAGAAACTTTATTTAATTAATAATCTCTAGCATTATCACAGCCATTATTATCATTATTAGTTTATAACTTTTATTGTTATTATTAACTTAATTATTAATACTATTATTATTGTAATCAACGTTTTAGTTTTATTTCACCATTATTGGTGGATTATTTTTTGACTTTTATTTGTTTGAGGCATTTGATGGTGTATCGGAATTATAATTCTTCCATCTTTATTTGTTAGTTTCATCCATTATGTTTTCAGGATTTCTATTCTCTAATTCTAGAAAGGGAAAAATCTCCCTGTAGTTCATGTTCCTCTTTCCAATATTCAAGAACAGGCACTACTTAATAGCTATAAATAGAAAGTTATACAAAGACTATCAACCCTCCATCATAGACGAAAATGTCACGATTTTTACTAAAATATCACCGATTTTTATAATTATTATTAGTATGAAAAATAAATGCTATTTTTTATGAAAAACTGCCGAAACATTCAGTATGAAATTCAATATTAGAAATTGCAATATTTGCAATGTATTTTAATATGTATCACGGCTATAAATAATATACTCAAATCACTTGGATTATGTAAATCCAAATAGATACGATGTCGTAATTTGTTTGCTGATATGTAATGAAAATAGAATTAGATTCACATCTCGAATTTGTATAATGTGTATTATAGTTATTTATTACAAAAGGTTTTTTATTTTGATAAAGATTATCTACAAATTAGAATTTGATGAAAATTATCAGGAGATGAAAAATGTATTATCAAATAAAAATATATTTTATTCTTTGTACATAAATTATGTGCAATTTTTTAAATTGTTTCAATAAACATTCATTTCAAACTTTTGTGAATTGCATGATTGTTTTATTTCTTATTCCTATCTTCTATCTATACCGTGTCCCACTAGGTTTACACGTTTAATTGTATATTACGTGCCCATTCATGCACCGAACTTTTTTAAATTTTACACAGTTTACAAATTAGGTTCTAAACATAATCTGGGAAAATTTCAAATCCCTAACCTTCATAGAAACAAAATGGCGGCGGCCTATCAAAACTTTTAATGAATTGGTAAAATTTTCAATAAGCCGCTATTTTATTTCTACAAAGGTTAGGGAGATGAAATTTCCCCAGAATATTTTTAGAACCTACTTTGTAAACTGTGTTGAATTCAAAATCATCTAATTTCTTTTTCCAGAGATTGAAAATTTTAATGAATTGGTAAAATTTCAATAGACTGCCATTTTGTTTCTACGAAGGTTACGGAGCTGAAATTTTCCCAGAAAATTTTCAAGTACCTACTTTGTAAACTGTGTAAAATTTTAAAAAGTTCGGTGCATGAATGGGCACGTAATATACAATTAAACGTGTAAAGCTCCTAGTGGGACACGGTGTAAAAAAGCAAAATAGCACTGATTCATTCACTCACTCATTCACAATCAACAGAACTAAAAATCTTCTGAACCAAATACGTTCACATTTGGCATATGTGTTCAGTTGGCCTTCTAGAGGCGCACTAACAATGGATTTGAGAAAATTTCCGAGGATACGGTAAGCCCAAAATCTGCGATTAGATTTGTCAAGTTCGCCACATCGTATCATTGTGTTTCAAAGAACTATTAGACTGAAATACAATAGTTCTCACAATACCCTAACAAAGTCTCTTGATAAGAAATAACTGAATTCTATTTATTATTTCTGATAAAACATAATTATTGTGTTTTTGTTTCATGATAAATGAATTAATATAGTGCAGAGGACGTGGGTGTATCTGTGCGGAAGTGTTTCTGTCACTATCACATTCTTTTTTCCTTAAAAAAAAAATCCTTCTACTAGTGGGTGGATTGGAATTGACGCTTTGTCTATTGAAGTAAACTAGTATTCGCTTCACTTGTGATTGAGCTTTCAAACTGATCAGTGACTTCTCTCTACGCTCTTTCTCCACCTCAGCGTCAGCACCTCCTCCACTCTCTCTGCACCTCAGGACTTCAGCAGCACAACCAGCAAGTAGGCAATAGGACTGAAGGTATCTGGTCACCTCCACTACCATGCATAAACTCTTTCAGTCAAGGTACGAATTATAATATTGAAAATTGTTGGTTCCTAACTGTAAACATTCTGAAACCAACTGTTTCCCTATATCCTGGCTTTTCAGGCCAATAAATTGGTAACAGCGTCATGGATGCTTAAAAGTTGCTAGTTGATATGTAGAGATAATTGAGATATAGGCTAAATCAGAATATTGGAATAAAATGATGGTTATTTATTGGTAATGTGAAGTGAAGAAAGTATTGGTGATATGAAAAGTAACATAATTTATTATTTATTCATTTATTTCACGTTCCATAATACACTATTCATTTATACAGAAAAGGGTCAACAGGCCTAGCTCAAAGCTGTTCCCTTTCCGGATTTTGACAGAAGTGCCAATATATCTTAATAGTATTAGTGATTATCAATTATTGATAATCAATTACCAAGGGATTGGTATAATCAATTAGATTCAAATTTCGAGTTCAAAAATAATCAAACCAAAATTTAGAATTTAAATGGACTAAAAACCCAAAACAATTAAAATATCGCATTCTCGAATTCATTCAATCTTTGGCAATGATTTAGAAATACAATCCTTTTTTTAGAAATGTTCGTATTGATGTGGCTTCTAGTAAGCGAGTCATTCATTAACTTTATTCATCGATTGACTTTTTTCATCTTCTACGATGATTCAGATACGGTACCTATGGGCTATAAAATCTTATATATCCAAAATTAATAAATTTAGTTCTTATTTACAATTTACATGGCTTTGAGTGAGCAAATCTGTAACTCTATTTTTTATCGATTAATTAATTTATTTCATCCTCATTTATCTCAGCTCATATTCTATACTTGAGGAAGAGTTCTACTGTTTCTCTCTCAAAGTGGATCCCCCATTGTCAGTATACGTGTCCGAGTCCAGTTCAGTGAAAATATTTCTCCCAACAGAGCTCGTGGGAGGAATATTTCCTCTCAACCGAACACGGGCACAAATATTTGACAATCATTTTTTAATATGAAGTCCAAACCCGAATGTAGGTAGTTTATTCATATACCTACTGAACATTGAAATTTCCTAAAAATATCTTTCCTGTAAAGATGCACTCTTCAAAAGAACAATAATTAGAACAATTAATTGATATTCAATGAGAATAAGAAATGGCGAGAACAGTTTATAAGTGCTTTCTAATAATTTGAAAAGATAGAAAGGTGACAAATGTACGTGGAAAATAATAAAATAACGAAAGCAAAAAACTTCATCAAGTTGTCTTCAATTCTTTTTTATAGAGTTTATTTAACATCAATTAACGTGATTATAAAATTCTACACAGTCCTTATAAAGAGTATGTATAATTGCAATTGATCTTCTACCAGGTTAGTTACGATTTGTGACTGCTTTTCAACATTGACTATCTTCCCATTAATTTCAATTAAATGATCATGATTCACGTGTTTGAAATCCGTTCTAAGTAACATTCATTATTCAAACGATGCTATTTCGCTACTAAGCTGGTTAACTATCCGTTGAATTCTTTTTTTACTTTATTTTAGAAAAACCATAACATACATTAGCATAGTGTACGTGTTAGCTTCTTTTTCAGCTTTAGAATCTAACATTCGAATAGCATCTTTAGCTGAAGAAACTACAATATTAAATTCTTGTACATCTATGCTAACTACGACTGACCATTTATCATCAGTGATCAATATGATTGTCATCTTCCTTTAAAAAAACTAAACCGGATTTCAAACAACAATGTTCTTCTTCACTCGACTGATTTCCACTTCGTATTATCTCAAGAGACAAGAATAGGATTCCTAAAATAAAGAAGGAATATCTTTACAAACTAAATTCTACTATTTATTTTTCTAGAAATTATATTATATCATCTGGGTTGTTGCTATGAAGGTAATACTTTAATAAGAAATTATGTACAATTACTTTGTAATTGTACAAGATCAGACCCAGACTGTCTGAAGTTTGATCTGAAAATGTGTAGGGTGCTTAATCCATCAACTAGTTGCGAAATTATTATTAATAATTAATGTCATAATCATTTAGACGTGAAGGCAAACGTCGTTCGCGTTTAGGCCTTATTGATGCTTGTGTCTCAACATTGTCCGTGTTTTGAGCTCCAATTTGATTAGAGTTTTCTGCTGTAACATTAGCTTCTTTTTCAGCTTTAGAATCTAACATTCGAATAGCATCTTTGGCTGAAGAAACTACAATATTAAATTCTTGTACAGGTATGCCAACTACGACTGTCCATTTATCATCAGTGATCAATATGTCATCTTCCTTTAGAGAAACTAAACATGTAATTCTTGGTCTCGGAGAAGACGCGTAGTAGGAACTCGCCCTCCTCGTTCGGATCGAATGTGGAGGGCACGATGCAATAGACACCGGGTGGCAGCTTAAAGCGAGCCGTCACCTCACGCTGTTTGATGAATTGAGTTTCCGCCACACACGCGTTGTACTTGAAGAAGTTCAGGTCCAGCGGTTTCGGAAGGTTATTTGCGTCTTCCATCTGTCACGAACCACAATAAAGAAACTCATCAGTATCAGATACTCGTTTATCAGTTACAGACAGTAGAAAGAATTTGTTAGTTGCATTTTATAGTAGAAGAAATTTATCAGTTACTGAATTCGGTTTAGTAGTTACCTATAGTAGAATAATAAGGGACTCATTAATTACTGAGAGTAGAATTAATAAAACGAATGTAATGTTGTTCCAATTTAGGGTGAACAATGGACATTGTTCTTGAAGAAAACATTATTTATCAATTAGAAAATATTTGGTGGTGGGAACAGTGAGTAAAAGGAATGAAGTATTATCAAATTGAGTGGTTTTTCTAGGTCTTCCAACACAAACTCATAATAATGTATTACCCTTAGGCCTGGTTGCACAATAGCCAGTGAAATTTTAACCGTGATTAATTTCACGAGAACCAATCAGGGAAGATCTTTTTGATAAGACGGCTTTTCTGATTGGATCTCGTGGAATTAATCACGATTAAAATTTAACTGGCTTAGCATTTACTATGGGGTATTATAACGTGGGCCCCACTATAGAGACATAGCGAAAGTAAGTGAACCCTTTCTGACGAAAGTAAGTGAACCCTTAATCAAATTTGATTTGATTTGAAGTGGTATTTGATAGAGACATAATTGGAAAATTAGAAACAATGATATCGATAGTATGATTGAGAATTCAGTATGCACATTCCACACTAATCCAGGTCTTGAAAGAGCTTCGTGAAAAAAGTCGAAGACTAATTACAAGTTTAGTAACTGGGTAACAGTAGAAGAGTAGAAAGAGCAAACAGTAGTTATTAGGACTTGAAAATAGAAGATTTATTCATCGGACCATAATACAAAATGGCAGAGGAAACTGATAATTCTGAAAACACTCACATGGTACACGGCAAAACCAATGTGTAGACTCTCAGCACCCATTTTGCGCCTGTTCTTCTGCATGAGAGCAACAAGGACAGTACACTTGTCTTCCTCGTCCTTCTCATCAGGATCAGTCAGAGTGATGATGTATTGAGGATTGTGCCAGAACGTTTCTGTGGATTTCAAATAACATTCATTTATAAAAAGAAACATGTTGTCAACTATGATGGTAGTAATGATTACAGTAACTATATAACCAGGATATATAGTTACTCTGTAGTAACGATATACTGAAGACAGACATAAACCAAAGAAACATGTACGGTATTCGATATCCAATGAATCTTAAAAAAAGAATAAAGGATGCCATGAGAAAATTATAACAAGTAGTAGAATTATAAAGTTGGAACGTAATAATTTTTAGATTTGTACCGTACAATTTGTTTTGAATTGTGTTCACGTTTCCCTTACTTTTGGATTTTGTTTGAAAATAATTTTTAGAATTACTCTCTTCAGACATTAAACTCTGAAATTTCAAAATCAAGAGCATACTATAACATTCAAGTTAAATAAATGTAGGTAGTATATTTTAAAGTGTCTTTCTTTACAATGAGACACTTTTCCAAAATTGCCTACATTTCTGTATTGAGCTGTGCAATCTCTCATTTCGAAAGCAGCCAATGAGAATATGGCATGAAAGAAGAATTCAACTTTGTTCCAAGAAAACTAAACTGGCATACAACAGTTCTCAAGATCTCAATTTGATCCTTAGGTAGATAATGTATTAAAATATTTACAAAGAAGACGTGGAATAAAAATAACCTTACAAATAAAAAAGAGAAAAAATGGTACCGGTAACAAAAAATTCAAAGTTTAAAAAATTAAATTTTAATTTCAAAAACAAAATTGAAGGGTAAGTATTGATTATGTTCTTTTCAAGTGTTTAGAAACTCCAATTCGATTCGGCTTGACAAATTCATCCTATAAAGTTTTCAATATAATTCAAAACTTTTTTCCAAAGGACAATACCTATTCTGTCGCAGTTTGTGGAGAGATGGTTTTAGTTAGAAGACCTTGATAGATGAGTTTTTGTACGTGAACAATATTGGGTTACATGAATTTATAAATTATTATATCATTTCTATCTAGGATCAGCATTTATTTATGGGAACTTTAACAGATTATCATTTTATTACTTTTGAATACAGTGCATGTCAGTTTTTCTTCTAATCACAGTATTCAGGAAATGATTTTCAATTTTCTGATAATCAATATAAAATTGAAACAATTATTCAGGATATGATTTTCAATTTTCTGATAATCAAAATATCAGATTGAAACAATTTAGATGTTATGAAGGTTTCCTTCATAACATTAGAAAAATAAAATCACACAATGATTTCAAAAAAATTCTTTTAAACTCAACGATTATAACATTTATTTTCAAGGTTAAATTTTTTGGCGATAATCTGACTGTCTTTATCGCACAAGTTAAGCGATCAATCTAGTTTCTCTCCCATTCCAAGGGATTCTTTTCTTTCACGTATCATCGAAAGTCTGTGTAAAATAAGTTAAGACTTTGCCTTCAATCCGAAAAGATTACAGGGTTGCCAAATCGTGTGAAATTGAAAATTTCCAATTTAACCTCAGAATTAAATGTAGATATCTCATCCCCGATATCCCAGTAGTGCTAAAAACGTTTCAGTGTTGAAAAATTCAACTTTTTTGATGAAATTGGATACATCGAGTAAATTGTTTTTTTCTTTTGAATATCAGTTCTCACAGAATGAATCAGAGTCTCGTAATGCGTAAGAACTCTATATAAAAATAACGGGGAGAATGTCTTCTTTCTATTGGTGTTTGGATCATTTTTATCCGACCTGTAGTTATTTTTTAATTCATGATTATGGAATTCGAGATCTCTCAACTTGAATCTCTTATAATTAACCTGGCAGCAATTGTGTACTGGCGCTGCCAGTGTCATGAATCTTAGTTAGGTACATACATTAAATGCTATATAGTTGCTACTTTAAAAACTTAAGCAAAGTATTATACGGCCATTGCGGTACAAGTGTATATTCATGTGTGAACAATGATAAAACATCATTTAGAAAAAAAACAAAAGCGCAGTGTTATTAAGTTTGATAATAATGAAATAATACTATATTGATCAAGTATGAGCTAAGGAGAAAAATGTAAATAACTGATTACAAAAAATAAGAAATTGACCGAACATACATGAATATTATTGTAACTGAGTTATGTGATGGGCTCTTAGGAGAGAATTAAAAAATCGTTATCTATTTATTAGTTTTGAAATAGCCAGTCTTTTGCTATGGATGAAAATTCTTTCGCAGTTCTACTTTTTCTACTAGCTTAAGTAGAATACACATTGCTAGATTATATTAATGATTTAAATCTAATCAAAATCGTTGTTATCCTTTTTGATTCATAGAGCAACTCCCGTGATGAAATTTTGTTTTATGAAACATTAAGATTTAATGAAATATCTGTACTCCCAGGTAAAGCTCTGAAGCAGCAGTGCCCAATCAAATTGTTTCTCAATAAATTTATTTGAAATAAGTTCTTCAACTTAACCTAATGAAGTGACAGAACTAAAATCTTGTTTAGTAACCATCCTCAAATTAATTGCCAACCTGATAAAACTAGACTGTTAATAAATTTAATTGCCAATTTCAACCATAACAATTGTTTCAAAAAGGTACTCTCTCTAGATTATAGTTCTATTAACATATTGTATGACATTTCAATATTATAATTAGGAGATAGGAAGAAGAAGAATATACATGCTAAAAGACGAACTTCAACCCTTCAAAAACCACCCTTAAAGTTGAAATATCGTCGAAAGATTTCTTAGTGAGCACCTAGGACCTATAATAGAGAAGCTATATTCTGAGTTTTGTTGCAATCCATCCAGTAGTTTTTCAGAAATCATTATCAGTGAGTGAGTGAGTCAGCCATATGAATTTACCAAGTATCGATATGATCAAGATAGAACAACATTCTTGGCCCAAAACTATACTTCTCCCAAATTTTGGTATAGCATGTGCTAGGAAATGGGTATGAGGGACTCACCCGGATTGACTCTGCAACCACCAGCTGTTGCTCCCCTCACCCACTCTCCCTCGAACACACTCATCTCCCACTTCTTCTTGTCGTGCTTAGTCAGCATATTCTCAAGCAGAGAGTCCGGGCTCAGATTGCAGATATCCAGTTGGTCGAAGCGCTGAGTGAAATCCCGGTACGACATCCAGAACTCGCCGTCATACGAGAACGTCAGCCCCATCTCCTGCTTCGCAGTCTCCGGAATATACTGCCATTCCGGTGATCTGGAAGTGAATTGCAATAATAGAATAAAATAGTCAATCTCACTTATCTACAGCATTCCAATAGCATTGAAGAATGCATGATAGGTCACCTTGAAAGTGTCCTTCCAACCTTCAATTAGGTGATCTGGAGAGTAAATTGCAATGATAGGATTGAAGTTTGGTTGAGTACTTACTAGGGTCCAATCGCAAATTGGTTCGGCTAGATGTCGTCATTTACAGCGGTTAAATGAGATTGGTTTTCTGTGCAACTGGCCGTAGGATTTGCAAGAAGATGTAGCTCAAGTAAATTTTACTCCAGTGTTTGTATCAGTATTAATTTCTGCATGGTTTGTGAAGCACGCAATCAAGATAATCACTTTTCAACGATATACTCGCTGTCTATTACACCGATTTAACACTGTAAATATTTCATTTAATACAAATTCATCAAATTCGTCATCCTATAGCATTTCAATAGAGAACTCATGAAACTTTGAAAGTTTCTTTCCAACTCTTCTCAGCTGAGAAAAATAGTAATGGTTTTATCGATATATAATTATGATTCTCCAATGGTGATTTATCAACTTCAATTGAAACAAATGGGATTTTTCAAAGATTTATCAACTTCAATTGAAACACATGGGATTTTTCAAAGATTTATCAACTTCAATTGAAACACATGGGATTTTTTAAAGACAATAATGGAGTATTACAGTAATTTTTTTAAGGTTCCTTCCCAAAACAAAAACGTTGAATAAACTGAACACTTTTCATAAGAACGTTGCGTTGTACAACATTGCTTCATAGTGGGATGAAACCGTAAAGGTGCGTACAGATCTACGCGCCGCGAACAAGAGCAATTCACTTTTAATCAGCTGATGCCAAGCTTTTCATATCTGTATCTTACCGTTTCTGTAAAAATACATATATAATCAGCTGATTAAAAGTGAATTGCTCATGTTCGCGGCGCGTATATCTGTACGCACCTTAAGACTTCGTCATATTCTATATTGAAACTATGGAGGGAATCTGTAGAAAAAATTTCAATTTCCAATCGATTTTACATCTTTTTAAGGATAGGATACAACAATAACATCTTCATTGTTATATTTCGAATTTTTATGCAAACTATAAGTAATAATAGGTATTGTTTATTGACAAGGAATTGAGAAGGGAAGTAGAAGTTTTGAAATTTAACTACTTTATTATCTCTCTAATATGAAGTCAATAAAGCAATGCTTTTCAAGTGGACAGTGTCTACAATATTCGAATAATAATTGAAAGTAAACAATGTAATCATACTATTACGAAGAACCTAGCTTTCTTATTTACTGAACAATTTGGAAATTGAATAATGTTGACATAGTTCAAGATGTGATTAAGCTCTTACTTTTCAAAACAAATCAAATCAAATGTAATCACCAATTAACAATAGTATTACAATAAAATAAATAAATAATTGGCGTGGCTAGAAAAAGGAATCTTGTGCTCTAGCCACGAGTTCAAACATTCCTCACTATATTAAACATGATTTTAGAATTAATACAACTCTTATAAAAAAAATAAAAAATAATCAAGACCAGTATAATACAGATAGATAAATAAAATATACAAACATATAATTAATGTAAAGTAGTTAATCTTATGATATAACCAAGATACTTTGGTTATATCATATGATTAACTATTTTACATTAATTATATGTTAAATCAAATATTCAAGATCGCTCTATAATTCCAAAACAGATTAGTGGACATTTGCATACTTCAATAAACATATTAATAACATCAAACATAATTATTTGAGAAAAATTGAAAAATATAATTTCTTTAGCAATTAGGAATTTTAAAGTAATAATTTATTTTCACCCATTCCTTTATTGAAATAAGTTTAATTGTTATTTTTGTAGTGATAAAGCACTTTGATTATAAGAAGCAGGTTACACGTGCTCCGCAAGGGGTTCTAATTAAGAACTTGACAATCTGAAAACTTGACCTACTGAAATCTTGGAGAATTTAAAATAGGCCTATAACTATCCTTGGTAAATTGAGAATCTATGTAAAATTTCAAGTTAATCAGTAGAGTAGATCAGACGTGATGAAGTGCCATTCGTGAATTTCCTATCCTGTACATGTATAAACCAGTTATTTCTTTCATTATAATTATAGATGATCTGCTGATTTACAGGAAATGTTCACTCACTTGTCACTCCATACTCCATTCCATTCGACTCCATCACCCCAGGGATTTCTTATCCTTAGTAGAGGGATTTTGCCGGTTTTAGTTGGGGTGGTAATGTCTACCAACTTTACCTCAGTGATACTGTAGGCATGTCCCCTAACCAGGCCTTCTGATGTTCGAGCTTCCCATGCATTCGGATCAGGCTGCAAAATACACAGAAATCTATCAAATTATTGTAAATAGAGAGAATTCAACATTGGAAATACTATTGATGAATCGAAAGAGCTGTCATGCTTGTATAAAGCATGGTAATCCAGTCACTATATACATTGGTGCAGGAGATGCACCAGTTGAAGAAGACGGTAGTTGTCACGCGCATGTTTGTGCTGAATTTCCGGTGTAGCTGAAGCCTTTTTTTATTAAGTCATCTGTTTTCAACGGATAAGTTTCATAAATTTCCAATAGGTGTTGAAAACCTCGGTTGGTGGAGATGACGCAATCTAGCTCTATGTCCACTGCGCACACATTACGTGACCCCTACCGTTTTAATCTAAATACCGTGAATTGGTGCTTGAAATTTATATTGTAGTTCTGATCTTACAATATATTGTTTGGATACAAAAGAGAAGTCCAGAACCAATTTTTTCATGCACAATTTCCTTGTGCTAGATACAGAGTGACTCAAAAACCTTGTATTTTCAGTTCATATGTCAGTTTTCAGCTATTTCCGCCGAATCCAGTAATCGGAAAGAAAAATTCGCTCCCATGTTTTTATAACTATAAAATTCTGAATAAAATGAGATCATAAGAAACTCTCTATCTTCAATGAGTATAATGAGTTATGTTTTTTCAATAATGATTATAATTTTTAAAGAAAATCAATTTTGATTAGTTTTAGTTTTTCATCAACAATATCTTCCAAATCAAATCAAACTTCCGGTTACCATTTGAATGTATAATTCAAAATCCCTCTGGGCGTGATTTTGGGCTCTACAATCTGAGACCAGGTAGAGCGCTCTGTCTCATATAAATTTGCAGGTAAACCTGACAACAATGCTCTTTGTACCTAATTTTTAGCTTCTACCATCATCACCAACTTTATTGTCATCACATTGAGATTTCGCACAAATGATACAACTTAATAAGATCATCTTCTATCAGAATCACCCATTAGATGCATTCGATTTAAGAACACCTTAAGAATCAAAATTTCAAACATGCATAACTTTTGACACAATGATGGGATCTCATCGTACTACAGTTCATTCTTCTGGACTCGTCAAGGCGGTTCAAATTTATGAACCATAAGTCGAATTTTAAAAAAATGGAGAGTTCATCCTCGGGTGTACTTTAACCAGAATTTCAATACCCCCAAAAATGGTCAATTTCTATATTCAAAGCTGTGTATCTCGGTAACCCGTTATTATAAAAACAGTACTTGATCTTGAGATAAAGCGCTCTACATGATTTCAGATTACACCTCCTTTTCAATGTCTATTGATTGGACTATGGGGAGAAGGTGACGCTGTGGTTTGAGAATTTATGTTTCCTCTTCAAGTTCATCATTCTCAAGGCTTAACTAACTTGAATGAATGGTACCGTACTATCTAAAAAATAATCAAATTTGGATGCTCTATATATTCATCAGTACAGTACTGAAGGTGAATTTTAACCAGTCAATAGTCATGACATTCAACTGTGAAGAGGAGGGAATATCACTGGAGGAAGCAAGAATGGAAAAAGTTGAACATTCTTTCTACTTGGGGCAGAAGATTGGAAAAGACAGTCGATGGGGAGAGATCACCTGGAGAGTTGCATTGGGCTGTCAGCAACAACAGCTGTCAGAGCTTCTTTCAACCGTTTGTCTACAAAAATAAGACATTTCACTATTTGAAAATATTAGTTGAGATAGCAGGACTATCTGGCATAGATAATATGGAGAGAAATTTCAAGAGAAATTCCTCAAAATAGGTAAATTAGTCAATGAAGAAGAAAGTTGCGAACTTGGCTTATCTGTGTAGCTAGACTAGTATTTTTCCATTCAATACCATTCTCAATAATGGAAATCCTAGAATGAAGAGGCAAGTATATTCCTTTTCTTCAAGCTTATACTCCTCACTATCTTTCGTATCCGATAAAGCTCATAAACAAAAAACTGCCTTAGAAGTCATCAAAGACCTGTATTGATTTGTTTAAAAACACAGAGTAGACTCATAAGCATTCAACTGTAGGCTTCAGGCCTACTACAATGATTCAGGCCCAGCAAAAACAATTCAGGATGTTCCTGGGAACATTATTTGAGGTTAATTGAATTGAGTGACACTTGAGAGGTCATTACTTTAAGTGCTCTTTGGGGGAACTAGAGTTGAGGAGCCCTAAGTGATAGTTTATAGATACAGTATTTGTCGCTGAATTGTCCCTGTATACTCGACGGTTTCCATATTCAAATCGCTTGGTCATAGCAATTAAAACATGATTTATTATCTGTATATTAATTGGTTGAACTTACATAAATTGAGCATCCCATCAAAGATGACCTTTCATGTGCTTTTTCCATTATTTTGAACAGGTTGGACGGTGTTTTGTCCCTCAAGTTGTAAAACTCTGTGACGCCGCCAGTGAAATCCTCCAAGGCTTCGGAAGCACTACCGCCTTTCAGCGCTTCGTAAGAGCCATATAGTCTGAAAATGGAATCTTTAGAAATTAGAGAATGATACATTACAGGAATATATCATTTCTAAAATTCTACAAATCGTAATTCATGAAATATTATAATATTATTTCGATAATTCAATGAATTAGTTTATTGAGATCTTACAGTTAAGCAGTATTTTTAGAAGAATCCTTTGAATGTGAAACATATTCTTTAGAAAAGCCACCAAAACCAAAAAGTGAGTATGATGGATGCTGCATTTTTTCTCATCAATTTATTAATTTATTGAACAAATCGGTGCTGCAATTTCTCAATTGATTTAATAATTTGAGCAAATGGATACTGCAATGTCATCAATGTCTTTATTGTCATTAATGAATTTGCACAAACACCTATCATTGAAAATATTTTTTCCAGATTCAATTTGAGTTGCATAATCAAAAAAATTGGTCAATATGAAAAAAGTAAAAAAGTTGGAAAAAAGTCACTTCATGTAACTCAACTCTCTTTTGAATACTGGAGGGAACAGTTTTATGGTGAAAGCCTCTAGGCTTGGATTCAATGAATAATATTGCAGTGAAAAAATATTATCACAGAAAGGAAAGTAGTGTAAGAGTAGCCTAAGACACTATATTTTCAAAAATCCCTCCCGAATTTGTCGAGAATATCAGCTCAAATCTTTCTATCCAACTTACCATCACTCTTCCCACAAGTGGAGTTTTATGAGGGCTATGATTGATTCAGTTTGTTTATTTGAGAATGGTATGAATTTCTCGATAAGTTGGAATAGGAACAAAAGATAAAATTGTCAAATTGGCGAAAAAAGTTTCTGAAATAAAGGAAACTGGTATAAACTTGATGAGTTATGACTTTCAGGACATGTACAGCTTAACAAAAAATCAACAATGTTGATTTTTAGCTCAAAAAAATCAACAATGTTGATTTTTTGTTAATACATGTCCTGAAACGCCTTCAAGACAACGCTTTTCTAATTTGGACTTTCATCTTACTTGGCATAAGCCTTCTCTAGCAGAGCGCTCCAGAATTCGTTCTGTTGTTTGGAATGCAGGAAGACAAGCTCTCCATAGTAAGTTGGCAGGCGATCATCTATTACCACGTCCACCCACTCACCGTACTGCCAAAACCTACAACAGTATAAAATATTCACAAATTTGAGAATATTAGAATTAATAAAAATGTTATCAAATATAACTATCAATTTTAAAACAACATCCATGGAATAATGAAGGCACCTAAGTTTCCAACTATACCTATGAATTGTTGAACAATATTAGTATAGTACCACATATTCATAGTTATGATAACTCATAGTTATACAGAAATTCAATCGAGGATTCAGTTTGGTCTATGAATTGTTGAACATAATTTCAAAATTACAATTTTTTTATTAAAGGTGGCAACGACTAAACTGATAGTTATTGCTTATTAATTCATTTGAAAATGAAAAGTAAGTTCTATTTTTCGTTTGATTTCGGATGGATTTCGTTCCACCAGATTTAAAAAAAAATGAAATTGACTTTTGGTTATCATTACAAAAATTTATTGCATTTTATCGATTCACCCACAAATATTTTTTTTAAATTCTGTATCAAAAAATAATACTAACTTTACGTTCCTTCAGAAAAATGAGAGCGCAACTTCATAATTCAGTAACGCTGTCCTTGAACTAAATTTTATGATGCAGCTCACTTACTTCAATAAGCATTTCTTATGCTCAATATATCATTTGTGAAAAAGTATGGATATGCACAAAAAAGCTTTATCTAGTACCAACATCTGAATGATGAATAACGATTATTTTGATAGTATTCAATTTAAAATTTCAGCATTCCTTAATGACGTCAATGCAACAACAACTGCCAGTTGAAGTGAACTCTGTATGACCAACCTGAAATGGAAAATGCCCGCATAGTTGTCTTGGAAGCTCTGATCGTTGGGCACGACTTGCTGGAATAGGTGCTCGTGCGATGTCAGGTTCGCTACGGCCGCCAACAGCCAGCAATCACCTTGAAAATAAAACGTCCTTAACCTTCTAGTCGTATCCGAGGGACTCAGGCAATTTTTGATTCAGTTATAATACTGCTGCCGTTAGCGTTACTATCTATTGTGACCAATGTAAATTCTCAGCGCTTCAAAGCGGTATTATTTATTCCATATAGTCCAGTCAATATAGACATAAAAAAGGGGGTGTGCTTGCAATTTATATTGTAGCTCTGATTTTTCAATATATTATTCGGGTACATAAGAGAAGTCTAGTACCAATTTCTTCATGTAAAATTTCCTTGTGCTAGATACAGAATGGCCCAAAAACCTTGTATTTTCGGCTCATTTCCCAGTTTTCAACTATTTCTGCCAAATCTGGTAATCGGACTGAAAAATTTTCTCTCGCCTTTTTTTAAATTATAAAATTATAAATAGTATGTGATCATTCGGAACTCTCTATCTCCATGAGTACTGAGTTATGATTTTTCAAAGATGAGTAAAATTTGAAGAAAAAATCAATTTTGATGAATTTTAGATTTTAAATCAACAATATCTTCCGATTGTTACCATTTAGATGTATAATTCAAAATCCCTCTTGGCGTATTTTTGTGCTCTACAATCTGATATCAGGTAGAGCGCTCTATCTCATATAGATTTCCAGGTACACCTGACAACAATGCTCCTTGTATATTGTGAAAAACACATAATTTTCAGCTTCAACCATCATCAACAACTACATTGTCCTCACGTTAATATTTCGCACAATGACATGAGTTCATGAAACTATGTTCTATGAGAATCACCCGCTAGATGCACTTCATTTCAGTATTTTCTAGTGGAGAGGCGCCCATAAGGACACCTCAAGGATCAAAATTTCAAACACTCATTGACACAATGCTCAGATTTCATCGTACTACTTCATTCTTCTCGGGTCGTCAAAGCGGTCCAAAATCATGCATAATAAGTCAAATTCGGTCGAAAAATGGAAAATTTATTGTTGAGAGTACTTAAGAAGCCCATATTCCAATACACAAAGAATGGCCAATTTCTATATTCAAAGCTATGTATCTCAGTTTTTTACATCTTGCACACTAGTAACAGTTTACATGCATCACACATTTTAAAATAATTACCATATATTTATTTGTTCACCAAATTATCATCGATGGAGTTGATTCTACTCACCAAGTTTTCCTTGTTGAACATCAAATCTAGTGGCCCCTTTCACGAAAAATTGTGGACCATTGACAATTTCCTGAAGCAAAAATAATAATGTCAGTTGATGGACAGTTACAACCATACAGAACAAAAATAGTAGGAGAGGTTAATACAAATAGAATAGGCTGCATTCTATTTAATTCTATACTACTCATGACATGTGCGCATGTGACTAGTTACTATCAAGTGTTATTATACCAATAGATCATGTAATAATTCATTGTTGCAATAATCCAAGACATTCTTAGAGAGCTATTCTTAGCTATTCTTAGCTATTCTTAGAGACATTCTTAGAGACACTCAACGAAGTAAAAACTCCCTGTCCGCATCTACTTATCTAGCTACTCTAGGATAATTATCCGAATTTTATGAGGAAATCATATTGAGATTTAACAGATTTATTGAAGTATAAAGCACAGCGGATGAGAGTCCATTATAAGGGAATAAAATTTCTTAGCTATTTTGTCTCCTTCAGTAGTTATGAAGTTTTTGCTGAGGGCGATGAGGCTTGTGCGTGGGTGATGAGAAATGAATGCACCTACAGTTTTAGAAGGGCTCCGAACCACCGAGAAGCGATTTTACAACTCATGAATAATATCAGAGGCTCAAAGAAGTTGACCCAACGAAGGAAGCAGGCGCATGATAGCTTATCCTTATGCGCATATTTATTTATTCATTCATTTTCATCACATACGAAGACTCACAGAAATCCATAAAAAGCCTTATTTACACATGTAACTGGAACAACAATTTAACTTATATACATTATGAAAAATAGTAAATAAAAGGAAGCAAAAAGCATTTACACAGTTGAAATAATCAAATTAATTACATTATTATAAAGGAAAATGTGAAAAAAGAGAAGATGAAACAATCTTTTCGAAAGATTCTAGAGAGAAAAAAATAGAAAAAAATAACAACAATTTTAAGATTACAGGAAAGAAAATAATTATTAAAAAAATACAGGGAGGACATGCTTTCTCTATGATTTTATATTATATGTCTGATAGTTGCACTCCCGTGCAATGAGTTATACATCAATTTCACAGTTGAATTTCATAATAGTCTGAATTGATGTTCAATTAAAATATTTACATATGAAAATCGTTATTTCTATCATTTCTTTAATTATTGGACACACTGAATTGGCATTTGTGATGTAGATGTCCTATTCTTTCTCATTTTATATGCTCTAGAATTTTCTATTTTTTACATTAAAAAATTTAAATCCTATTAGGTCGCTTCCGACAATTTTCAAAATCCTCTCAACCTACATCCTACATGCACACAACAAATAGTGGATAGCGATTCATTTAATTTTGATTCGCTGAGTTATTACACTCCACAGCAAATTAAAGCTGTAAATTAAGATGTTGTGACTAACCGTGGGCCTTTTCCACTTGATAGATTTGACATCGAACGATTTGCTAATACTGGGCGATTTGCTGGAAGAGAGCGACGATTCGACCGCATCGAACTGCGAGTCCTCGAACAACTGACCGCTGGCCAAACATGAGTCGCGGATCTTGTAGAAGTCCTGAACGTCATCGGCCCACGGACGAAAGCGTGAGCCATCCTCTCCAAGCTAAATCACAATCACAACAGAAGAGTGCAATTAGATAATATTATGTGATCGAATGGGCCAATGAATAAGCAGCACAGCATTTGAAAAATAATTCGAAACATTAAGCTGCGTACAGACTTGAGCGCCATAAACAAACGCATTTCACTTTGTATCAGCTCATTATCACTCATTATATCTGTATCTTACTACTGTTTCTGTACAGATACAGATATAATCAGCTGATGAAAAGTGAAGCTGCTATAACAATGAAAGGAGGACATAATATTATAAGGAAATGATACACCTGATGTTCATATTCAAACAATAATAATTGAAAGTGAAGTTAGTAAGAGAACTAAAATTAGTAATTATCTAAAAATTACAATTTGTACTTCTTCAATAGTAAGAATTGTGAGATGAGTAATGAGGTGTTCAATACTGATTGTAGTGGACCTACAGTTTCAGGTGGAATTCAAACCACCGGGACGTGGTTTTCCATTTCATGGATCATATTCAAAGGGATTGGCTCAAGGGGTCACCATTACCAAGGAAAGTAAAATGTTCTCTACGCTACTGCACGTTGCACACCAGTCCATGCGGTTACTAAATGGCAATGCGTTCATTTCAATTACCGTATTGTGCAAAATTTCATTACAACGGGAGTAGCAGGCGAATGATTCTTCAAATAACTTATATCTAAGCGATATCTTATCAGCGCAAACATTGATTCAAACCGTTTCTCAAATATATAATATCATTATATTCAAGGAGATGCAATATTATGGATAAATGTAAATATTTATCATATTTGAACAATCAATCAGACATGAATAAACAATCGACCATTCATCAAAAATGTACATGTGCATTGAATACTGTCACTTTACATTTTGTTATAATACTATACTTTCCATTTCAAATTATGAGAAAAAAACACTTGGGAAGAAAAAATCAACTAATCAGTACAGATAATGCACGTCATACAAATTCACTGTATCCAAACAGAAAAATCTTTCTCGAATTTGAGGTCCCAGCCATTACACAGGATTATGTGGAAAAATATCATACTCTACATTATTAAAAATAAAACCAATCAAAACTCATTAAGCTAGCCAAGCAAGTACTATCGACTCCATTCGAGAAACTCAATTGTCAATGAAGATTGTTAATTTGATACCTTGGACCGGACTCCTCAGATACGGAGTATACTATTTCAGTGGTAATAGTTAACAAATTATCATTTTATGATGGTTGAGATGAGAGAGAAACATGAGAAACTTTCATATTGTAGCATTATTTCTCTCTCAAATATGAAGAATAAGGTCCAAGTTGATCTTTCAATAAATTATATTATGTTGGCTAGATAATTTGATGTTATCATAATTTTGTGGTTTTGATGGTTATCTTCTTCATACATTTTATTGTTTGACAGAGTTACAAAAATTCACGACATCAAAAAAGTCCATCAAAAGAACTCAACAATATACTATATCTCCATACCTACAGTATTGCATAAATTATAATTGATCAATCACTTGTGGGTAGATTATTGTAGACATGATTGTAGGCTACTAATCAACTTATTTTCACCGGTGCGAGTGTTTTAATTCAAATTTTGGAATCTACTCCAGAGTTAATTATCTCGTGATTAAATATTGAAAATAGTGGCGTGATGTTTTTTATGAGTAATTCATCAATTTGTCGTTAACCAACCCTTGCCTTCTACTGATACACGCATAAATCCTTGAAAGCTTGACGCCCAAGGTCTATTAATTAGTGGCACTGATTTAATTTACTTGTTATGGTGTGGAGGCTTTTATTGTAAAGATTAATCAGTGATAATCATTAATTTATTTATTAGTGGAATGGAAAATTGTTTACAGTTTATTTGGTCCACTGTTCATCAGTACTGAGGGGTCTCTTGTTCGAATGTTTGACTTCATTTCGTAACGAAATTAGTTAGTTGTTCTACTTCTAATAATTACTTTTTCATTTAAAACGTTTTTCTGAAAATTAATGTTTTTGCAAAATTTACACTCATCAAATGAATATTTCCTACAATCTCAATGATTCCAATACTATTTATCAGGCACCCAATTCGAGGCGGCAAAGAACCTGGTTATCCACAACCTTTTCCCACAATCTGGTTACCCAATCTTCAGCTGACATATCATTATATTTTCCATGAATTCTTCACTGGGGACGGCAAAGGACATGGTTACCTACAACCTTTCCCCCCTCAAGCAGCAAAATTGTTTGAGTTGAGCCCAAATTATAAAACTTGTATGACATGATGGCTGAAGAATGGATTCATAAAATTTACATCGCATTTTCATTGATTAATTCTTTCCTGTGTGCGGTAAATGATCTCGTTACCTTTCAAGCTTTCCCCTCTCTGGGGGCATATTAATGATCCCATTGCTTTAGCCTGTGGTACTTTTCTAAAAGTTGTGTGATTCTAAGTGATTGAATAAACATAATTTCATTATTTTTATTTATTTCTTGATGACGATTAAGATAATATGATAATAAATTATTGTATTTCAGCCCAGTTCTTTGATAGATAGATAGATATATATTACGTCTGGTTGGCCTCAGCGGCGTCAGACAAGTCAAAGTGCTAGCAAAAGCGAGACTACATTAATTTTTCATGAAATTTACATCTAGTATATAATTACTATTTTGTCTTCGACTCTATTACAGTAATCAAAATAGTCCTTCAGACTATAAAAGCACTCCTCCTTTAGAAATAATTTCAAACTTCGTTTAAACTCTTTTCCCGCAACCGAATTGTTAGTACTTGGTAAATCTTTCTACCAATATAACTGGGTTTTTCTTCATACAAAGTCAATCTATGATATTCCGAGAAGGTACTCTTATGCCGTGTATTATATTCATGCGTCTTATTAATAGTCTGTAGTGAACACCTTCTAATATATACACACATTTCCAAAATATAGAGACAGGGAACACTGAGAATCTCCATTTCAATAAAATAGTCCCTACAATGTGTTTGTGGATGCAACCTCAACATAGTGCGCAATGCTTTCTTTTGACAAATAATGAAAATTTGCTGAAGGTTACTCTCTCTAGCTCCCCGTAGGGCCACGAATATGTAATATGTGACTCCACCAAGCAATGGTGATAGACCGACTTCAATAGACGCTTATTATTTAATTCACTTAAATTCCTTAAGGCAAAAATTTCACTCGCTATTTTACTTTCAATCTTATCCAATTGTTCCCTCCAACCCAGCCCCTTCTCCAGTCTCACTCCTAAGAAGTCCGTTGAGCTCTTGATTACCAATTCCGACTCTCCAATGAATAATTTAGGTGTTTCATTGTATCTTAACCTCCTACTCTTATGGGTTTGTAGACACATATAATTTGTTTTCGAGGCATTCAACATCAATTTATTATTTGCAAAAATTGCACAGACTATTTATCTTAACATAGGATTCAATTTCCAATTTTCTCAAGTCTTGACTCCTTGTCACCAGGGTTGTATCATCTGCAAAAACATACAGATTCTCAATGGGAACCGACCCTGCAACATCATTCACATAGATCAAGAACAACAAGGGGCCCAGAATAGAACCCTGAGGGACCCCAGAAACAATTAATTTAGGCTTTGATCGTGTGAATTTTATTTTATTTTTAGTTTCATGTTGAATCTCTGTGACTTGATACCTGTTTGTCATATACGAATCCATCCATTTCAATGCAGAGCCCCCAAAACCATGAAGTCTGAGTTTATTCATTAACAGATCCACATTTACACAGTCAAAACAAGTGTTTACCGCCTCTCCCGACTCAATCGCATCAATACAGTAGTTGAGGAAATCTATTAGTAACAATTTAGTAGACTTGGATCTGCGGAAACCATATTGCTTATTACAAAGGATGTCGCTATCCTCCAGGTAATCTATAAGCTGATTACGAATGGCTCTCTCCAATATCTTAGAAATAACCGGAAGCAGAGAGATTGGCCGATAATTATTCAAATCAGTTTTGTCCCCACTTTTAAAAAGAGGTTTGAGTCTTGCTGTTTTACAGCCATCAGGACAAATTCCTTGTTTTATTGGAGAATTTATCAAGTGTAACAAAGGCGAGACTATTTCTCCTACACAGAATTTTACCACCTTCATACTAATTCCATCCAAACCATATGAAGATTTTTGCGAAAACTCAGAGATTATGTGTTTGAGGGTGGATTCATCTATTTCAACAAAATTCAGCATTCTACTTTGTACTTCAGGCTCTTTCACACTTTGCGCCCTCTTTCCACCCTCTATTCTATCACTAATTGATTCTGCAATGTTAACAAAATGTGTATTCATAATCTCTGCTATCTTTTTAGGTTTTTTAACAGTCTCGTCCTCATTCCTCAAAATCAACTTCTCAACTTTTTTCTGACCCTTTCCCCTAAATTCGTTTACTACTTTCCAGGACTCTTCAGATTTATTACTGGCCTCTTTCATCCTTCTGTTATACCAACAAGCTCTAGCAAGTGCAACATTTGTTTTATACAATCTTTTAGCTTGCTTGTAGTATATATTATTTTCAGTTGTTTTGTCGACTTTCCATTCCTCATAACGGTCTACCATATTAATCTTAAGATTTGTAATTTTCTCATCAATCCATTTTATCTTATTGTGGTAGATCTTCTTCTCTTTGAAAGGACACGAAATATCAAAGTGATACAAGAATAGTTTGACAAAGGTATCATATTTCTTGTGAATATCATTTTCACTGTACACATCAGTCCAATTCTCAAGTTTCAATCTATTCTTCAACTCTAGAAGGTTCTGGCGATTCAAATTCCGTGCAATGAATTTTTTAAAACGACCAATTCTCCCAGTTGGCTGTTTATAAGTGATAGAAACAGCATGATGATCAGATATATGACACTCAATCACCTCATGTTTATTGACTGGAAAATTTGTACAAATGTTGTCAATGCAGGTTGACGTCAGCTCAGTAATTCTAGTAGGCAAGAGAATCCTCAGGTTCAGACCTAGACTCTTCAATAAGTTAATAAAACAATTTGCTGCTCTATCTTTCTTCATTATATTTATGTTAAAATCCCCCCCTTTTATTATTCCATGCGAGTTCAAAAATGGCTCTAATGCTTTGAGATAGGCACTCAACTTTTCAACAAATATATCAACACTAGCATCAGGACTCCTATATATTGATGACAGAATTATACGTTGATTATCCAATTCCACCTGTATGTCACAGCACTCAAAAATCTTTTGCTCGGAAAAATTTTTACCCACCTCCATTATCTTTAAACTCCCAGTCATAGTTGAATCATTTTTATAAATAGCGACCCCTCCCTTTCTCATATCTTTTCTTTCGAAATAATTCAAGAGGGAATAATTGTGCAATTTAATTGAATTTAACTTACCATCAGTCAGCCCATGCTCGCTTACAAGAAAAAAATCTGGAGCTTCATCTTCCAAAAATATTTCCACCTGACCCACCTTATCAGCCAGTGATCCTACATTGAGATGTATCACTTTGATCTGTCTTTGTTTTTCATACATTTTTCATGGGGAAAACGAACTTCTACATTAATTTGTCTGTGAGTGTCTTAATCTTTTGTTGAAAGTAATTAGCGGATTTGTTTCAAGTTTATCATGATTTAGGTTAGAAACATGATATCCATCCTTGTCCTCAGTTATCAGTTTAAAATAATATCGTCACTCTTATTTTGAACGTCTCCACGATACACAGGCAAATCTTTGAGGAAGATTAATCGAGTAAGCCGATTAACCACTTTTACTTTACCTCAAATGCAGTCCATGTCTTGTGAAGTCGTACCGCATGAGGAAAATTTGCAAGCTCTATTATATCTCTATAGAAATTTCCAACCGAGTGAGTAATAAAATGATTTGCACTTGGAATATCATCTTTGCAGGAATCAAGATAATGTTGAGGAATTGATGACAGAATAAGATTTGGCCTGGACGAAACCGGGAGAAATTTCTTGAGGGCTCTATCGATCGATAATCTATATGGGGCCTGGAAGGAAACATCATTTGTCCCACCCATTACAACTACATAATCGTCTGTATAAAAGTTATATTTGAAATATAAATAAAGGAGGGAACTCACAAAACATTGCCTACATGTCAAGCCCTTTCAGCTAGTTTCAATTTCTTGTGAACGTAAATGCAATGAAAAGCGAATGGATAAAACGCTGGAAAACGCTGATTTCAAGTTCATTTTTAGCGTAATTTCGAATCACACTTCTTTACCTTCACACACTTCATTTCGTAAAGGTAAACCTTATCTGAACCTTTGTATCAAATTTCAACATTTTCTGTCAATTAGTCTTTGAAGAAGCTGAAAAAACGCAGAACAATGAAAACCCGCCGATTTTGGGCATATCTTAGGTGTCATTCCAGAGCCTTCCTAAAACAACACTTTTGTACCTAAGCTGAACTTTCGTAATTTTTAATATTTAATATTTCCTGTTGATTTTTTCCTCAAATAAATATTTCCAGAAAAACCGATGAATTTGGCAATATTTCGAAGCCTTCTTACTACAAATCAGCTGAACTCCTGTACTGATTTTGAACATTTTCTATTCATATCTTGTTCTGGAAGAAAGCTGAAAATGATGGAAAGCCCATTAGAAACGCTGAAATTTCTCCTTTTTCAAGTGTATTTCTGTCAATAGCTCAAAAACCTTCTAATGTAATATTTTAAATACCTTAGCTGAACTTACTGACTTTGAAAAGTTTCTGTTCATCTGTCCTCGAAAATGCTGGGAAAATGCAGAAAAATGCTGGAAACATGTAGATTTCAGATCTATTTTTGAATTATTTTTTAAATCCGTTCTTTGTGTCAAACACCCCTCCCCCGCCACTAACGTTTGATTAGCCCCTCCCGAAACCAAATCCTGGATTCGAGTACCTACAGTCCATAAAAACTAAAAGCGAAAGCGTCCATAAAAACTATTGGCGAAAGTACACGGCATATCCTACTTACTTACCACTTTGAATTTAGTCAACGACGGCATAGCCACAGTTCTGGTCTCCTTCACAATTTTTGTAGGAACATCATTCTCCTTATTTCCCGACTTGAGATTGTCCATCAAGTTACCGACTCCATTCAACAAGTGCTCGGTGTGATCAGAGTCGTTGACACTCATGTTGATATTTATTTGTAATTCAAACTGCTTTTACAACACGGTGGAACACAAAATCAGGTACGGTAAACTACACTGGGAACTTGCACTGAACAAAACTAGGGGGCAAATTTCACTTGAAAATTAGAGAAAAGTTTAGAACAATTGATGATAAGCGACTTGGTGCATTGAAGCTATTGAGAGTATGACACATCAATAGTAAGACCGCAGTTTGTCCTCACAGCTGTGATATGGCTATGTCCTACTCCCTACTAATGGATAGTTGTCAACTCAACCGTGTATTTATACTGTATCCAGCCTTCTATCAACAATGAGTTGTCTAGGTTTGGATAGTCATCTGCATGCATGCATAGCTCGTTTTACAAGCCGTAGAAGGGAATATTCACTAAGATGTTGATACTGCATGCTAACATGAGAAATAAGCTGGCAATTATTCCATTACTTGCACCTCGGTATAACACAATACCCGGGTAGAATAGGATTCATCCGTTAGGGTTGTGAGTAACCAGGTCCTTTGGAGCGGTCCTACTGCCATGAAGCTGACCCCAGCATATCGAGCCAGAAACTTGAAACATATATTAATAGTTGGGGCTTAATTTGGGCTTTTAGAAAATCCAAGATTCAGAATCTCGGCTCAACGGAAAATAAGGTGTATGCATTCATAAAATGGTGTGCGAGAATCAAGGATAGTATATAGCTATTCTATATACTATTCTTCATACTTGCTATTTACTATTCTTGGGCGAGAATAACGTTTAACTTTTAGCCCGTTACTCCGATATTCAAAATGAAGGTGTCATTTGATAGCAGGGGCGGCTCCATGACGGTTTCTAGGGAGGGGGGGTTCATGTCAGGATAATTTTGACGCAAAAAATTATATAAAAGAAATCCAACTTGCAGGAAAAATTTTGCATTCAACAACTTCTACCTTGATGTGTTTTAAGGAGCTTGGGGGCACTAAGACCCAGGGGCCCCCGTGAAGGGTTCCATAGCCCTGAACTGGGTTATCCATATAAAATGGGTGATAAATAAGTTGATAAATCTATCCAGCTGAAAAGATTGTTGTATTCAACAATAAAATAACAAATTCTATCTTGTTGTGTCTGAGGGCCCTGGGATCTGGGGCCCTGAAGCACAGAACCATCTACACTAAAACAAGTCAAATCAATACAACAAGCAGAACAATTTTTAGCAGATAAATGTTGAATTAAACAAGCATTCTACCTCTAACCTGCTTGAGTTTGAAGGACTTGACGAGAGCCCCTGGACCCAGGGGCCCCGGGAGAGCCCTGAAGTACAGGAACCTTCACACGAAAACATAATTCATCTATTCAGCAAGAAAAACATTTTTGAAGTTGAATCAACAACAAAATTCAAGTTTTTGAATTATAATTATACAACTCATTTGATGAAACTATAATAGAGTTTGAATTGAAATCTAGAATTTCAATTTTGAAGCAATTATTGTTCCCATACTTCCTCTAAAGCTAAAGACACTCCCGAGAAATTTGCAAAAGGTCAAGAAAACTAAGAGCAATATATTAAAATATACTCTGGAAATAAAATTATAGTGATAAAAGAAGTAATATGATGGAAGTACTCAATGATATGTTTAATGAGAGATGAATGCTACAATAATGAAGAAATGGATGATGAAATAATGGAGAGATGAGTGAATGCAAATAATTATGAAGTAATGACAAAAAAGTAACCTAAAAGAAAAGAGTTTGTTCCGTACCTTCTACGTTTTACTTTAAAATGTTGTAGGTAAAAGAACTAGGTTGAGTGTTTGAGTTTTTGTAGCCCAAGAAGAGTTGTATATTATATTATATTGATATTATCATCCTTGTATTCTCACAGAAATTGAGTGATATTTTTCGAAACTTTGGAGAATAAAGAATGAAGCATGAGCAATGAGTTCAAGGCTTTGCTCACTCTTGGGAACTTTTTACTTGTGAAGTATTTTGATTCGGATACTATCAAGTTACCAAAATGTAACATATTTCTTAGAAGGAAACTTTTCAATCATTTAACTGTTTGAAAAATGAGTGCCTAAACTTGAAATCTAAGGTGAGATCTATTTCCGGAATGGTAGCTGGTAGCAAATAGATATGGGATTTTGAGGATGCATTCTTCAAGATATTGTTCATCTCATGAAATATTCTATTTCTGAAAATAAAAATTCTAGGAAAATTCCTCCCATTCTGAAAAGACAACCCAATTTGAGTATTTTTTTTAATTGATTAATATTGAGTTATGATTAAGATATGAGATTTATTGTATTCCAGGCTGGTTCTTTGAAATTGGAGATAGGAATGATAACCTATAGAGAACATTCATGTCCAACTCTTTAAAGTTTCAATCTTGTCATAAATTTTAGAATTAATGCACTGAAAAAAAATCCTTCAACTCAGCATCGTCTGAACCTATGTATCCAGTTTGGACTTTTAAGCTCTTTAAATTGCATAGCTCTCTAAATACAGCATTTGTACACCTCAACTGAACCTGTTTACCAAATGTCAAACTTTTCTGTTCATTGGTTCTCGAAAAAAACCAGAGTAACGCCGATTTTGTCCTTCCAACATACATTTTCTAAACTATATCTGACCGCTTGAATAAAATTTCAACACACATTCTTTGTCAATATTAGTTCTTTAAAAAGCCGAGAAAACACGTTAAACCCGCTGAAAAAGCGGTCCATTCTAGCGGTATTAGTCCAGTCACGAGGTAGTGAAAAAGGCCGTTAGCGGAATTAATTACGAAAACGCAAAATTTTTCGTGCAATGGTTCTGGAGTATTACACAGCTTAAATAGTTGATTTTCTTGCCCTGGAGCTTTTTACAGAGTGCCCCGTAAACCAGAAGTTTTCGGTTCTTTTTCCAGCTCTTTGATATTAACACCAAATCGAATCATCGGACAGTAAACTTCACTCCCGCCTTTTTTTTTAGGTAATAAACTTTCGAATACAATGCCATATTTCGGAGCTCTCATTGAATGCTGAGTTACAATTTTTCAAAAATGAGTCCAGGGGGTTAAGTAACCGGTCGGAAAATCAGTATTTTGTGATTCCAGGCTATGTACTATGATCTATGAATCCTGCGAAAATTCATTAGTTGCGCAAAATCCTGTTTTTTCTCTTTGTTGACTGGGCTAATATTAGGGAAATATTGAACAATTACGATCTTTCGATCATGCATGGTTATCGTGAATCAATCTGTGAAATACCCGATAAGAGAAATTCGAAATGTGGTCGTGGATGTAGAAAATTTTATCATTTTTCACTCCAATAAACGATTCTATTCGTACGATTACAAGTAAATAAAAAGTTACAGCTCAGTAAATGCCGAAGTTTTTCCTTTTATTACGATTATACTAATAATCAACCGCCTCTGAATAATTGCCTCTGATACATTATAGGAACTAGTGACTGGTCTCAAATTGTAGAAAATTGCATGTACAATTGCCTAAAATGTATCTTCAACCATTTTTCTTCATCGAAAACCACGTAGAACATGTAATGAGAAAAACTCAATTTCCATGATTTTTTGAAACGAGCGAATCGAACTTTCCAAAAATATATTTTTCATGAATTTTGTCACTTCTTTTCCCTTCGAGGCAAGCAAAAATCGTTCTTGATCGAGATACATAGGACAAGTGGCGGCTTTCACATGATGATTCTACGTCTCAAACTTACATGATGATTCCACTTTTTCTCAAACTCTATCTCTATTGAAAATGAAGATAGGAAGATTTTGATTTTTGATTTGGATTCAACGATCCCAAATTCTAAAGAGTGTGAGTCACATTTTCGAAAATACCCGAAAACAAGGGAGTTATGGCTGTTTTTAATTTATCTTTCTATTATCATATAATGAAGATTTTGATTTTTGATTTGGATTCAACGATCCCAAATTCTTAAAAGCGTAAGTCACATTTTCGAAAATACCCGAAAACAAGTATTATATTATTTCCCTTTTAGGATAAGATAACTTAGATTGTATCCGTGTAAAAAATAAGTTGGAATATTTATCTTGATTCCTGAGAATACCTGAAAATAAGGGAGTAAAATAACATTAAAAAAACCAAAGTTTTCCTGCCGACCGAAAAATAGAAAATAGCTCTTCTGAATTGTCAAATGAATTCACTTATGAAATTTATGCTTATCATAACTATGTCTTATGACTAAAATTAGGTATAAAGTTTAAACTAAAAACATTCAACAGATATCCAGATCACTATTTTTATATCTTTCCATTAACTTCTTTGTTTCCTATGGCATTAGGTTTGCGCCCGACGTTTTCACATAGACATTTGTGTGAAAATCATAAAATTGATGACAGAATACATCATTGTATGGATCTTCGAAAGCCAGTTACACGCACATCGATTATTGGACGTTCCATTTTTGGCCGTCCTTATAAATTCTACCAGATGAAGCGCAACTTGTCAAAAATCATCTGTTTGATCTAATAGAATTTATAAAGACGGCCAAAAATGAACGACAAATGAACTCGATGTCGATCGAAATCGACCCACTCAGCAATTCTAATATAAACACAAGTATTAGTTTTCGTTTTACTTGAAATAGAATGATTTATTTTAGATATGGAGACTATCTATATTGTTGAGCTCTTCTTATGGACTTTTTCAATCCCGCGATTTTTTGTAAAATATATGAAAAAAATCGAGCTACGCTCGACCAAAGTAGAGAGCCAAGAATTTGGTTTGACGACTAGACTTTGAACTCTGTCAAACAATAAGATATATAATTATTATCAAGAAGATAACAACCATCAAAACAACATCAAATTATCTATCTAACATAATACAAATATTAAAGGATCAACTTGAACCTTATTCTTGATATTTGAGAGAGAAATTATGTTAGAATATGAATCCTTTTGGTTCTCTCTCATCTCAAACATCGTAACGTGATAATTTGTTGACTATTACCAGAGACAAATAGCTTATTCATCATTTGGGAAGTCCGGTTCAAGTTGTCGAATTTATTAATCATTAACTCAAATGATCAATCTAATAATATTGTTATTTTATACTATCCTTCCTCTATGTGCTATTACAGTACATACATGGATCTACTCAGTTGATTCAATTTCAATATTCTCTTACAATTTTCCAAAGTATCTTTCTCAAGTAGCCACTCAAGATCTACAATAATAGGAACTCAGAGGTGGCACAACCTGGCGGAGGCCTATGCTCGGTTACTGGCTCAGTTTTCAAAACATGGATAAAAATTATGAGAAAAAGACTGTTGAAAAATTTTCCTTGAATAATCATTCCCTGCGCGGCAATGGACCTGATCACGTACTTCCTTTCCCTCCTCTGGTAGCGTAACTGTTGAACCCAAATCATGAAAGTGCTATAAAATGATGGACAGAGACTTAATTTATCAATTTTCATAACATTTTTCTTGAATGATTCTTCCCTGGGGGCGGCAAGAGACCTGGCTACCTGCAATCTTTCCATCCTCCGGCAGCGTAATTGTTGAGCTCCAATTATGAAATTGGTATAGCACGATAGCTTAAGACTCTATTCAAAGATATCGAAAATTAGGTCTACTGCTATTACTATAATTATACCGCTTACATAATTTGGGCTGAACGCTGCCAGAGGAGGTAATGGTTGTGGGAATCCAGGTCCTTTGACATCTTCAGAGAAGAATTATTCATGGAAAATGTGATGAAAAAAGTTGATCCATATCTGTAGCTATCATGTTACTTCAATTTCAAAATTTGGGATCAACTTTCTTGCTGCCAGAGAGGGGAAAAGGTTGTCACAAGGTACTTTGCCGCCCCCAGGAAAAAAATAATCCATGAAAATATGATGAAAATAGTACTTTGGTAGATGTATGCCTGCATAATAAATAAATAAAGCCTTTATTTCTCCAAAACATACAAATCAAAATCAAATCAAATCAATTTATTCCTCTTTATAAATACACATTACAAAAAATTATAGAAAGCATTATAGGAAATTTTCTTCACATGGGCTATGATGCCTGTGTGCGAAGAAGAGTCCGAATCATTTAATATATTCATTCTAATTCAGAGGAGGAAACAAGAGGAAAAACTAACTGATGAGAGAGAGAGAGAGAGAGAGAGAGAGAGAGAAGAAAAAAAAATGGAAGAAGAGAAGAGAAGGGGGAAGAAAGAGAGAATAAAAAGGAGACAGATAGATAGAAGGAGAGAGAGAGATAGTAAGAAGAAAGTACAAAATAGAAAAGTTTTAACTTGGGTCGAGGATCATCCATCAGGGCCGCCAGGCAAGCACATGCCAGAGACGGACATAGCGAATTAAAAACAGATTATTATTTCCAAAAAACTTTCTAGAAATGGTAAACACCTGGAAGCCCAAATTTAAATTTTCCTTCTAGATTTTTCAGAATTAATGTTCAAATTTAATCTATGCTACCGTATATGAAGTTCCATACGCTAAATTGTTGCAGCCCAGAAGTGTGTATTTTTAATGCTGTTATAAGACTATGATTTCCGAACGTCCGTGTAGCGTAACGGTAAAACTCTAGCTTATGGAGCGATGGTTCCTCGGTTTGAATCCCGATTTTTCCCAATTTTTTTGTTCTTAATTTTTTCTCTCAAAACGTATTATTATCAATTATTTTTTGAAGGAATTTGTTTTCATTACAATTGAACTTGGATTTTATCAAATAATTATTTTTAATGTAAAATTTTGCCACCAGTACAAATTAAATGAACATAGTCTTCATGCTGTAGGCCTATCATTGAATTTCATTAAAAAAACATGAATAGATCACAATAAAATAAGTAATAATTTATATTCTTCAATTATAGTGTAATCAGACACGAATTTGCAGGCTGCCTGATTCAAATGTAGGAGGATCTAATCGATACTAAAATTTATTGATGTATTGGAAAAATCAATATGATTCTGTGAGATTTTCAAGTATTATGTCGTCTTCAGTTTTCTATACTATAATAAAGGAAAGAACTGGCTTATACACGTAAGGAATAGGGAATTATGTTTGACGCATCATCACGTCTGAAATATACTCAACTGATTAATTTGAAATTTTGCATATAGATTCTTAATTAACCGAGGATGGTTATTTATGCCTATTTTCAGTTCTTCAAGATTTCATTACGTCAAGTTTTCAATTTGTCATGCTTCCAGTTGTTGTATAGAAGCAGCTGAACATTTCTTTTAAAAGGAACATTAGATGATAGGTATGATTGGGGATCCTATTCGAATAAAAATAACTGGTTTTCTGTCGCATCAAAACCGCACAGATTTCTCAAACCGTTCAAAAGTTATTCTCATTCAAAGATACTGTTATATCATCCATCTATCCATCATCTTTACTATAATAATGGAAAGAGCTGGCTCATACACGTACGTGATGTAGGAAAATTATGTTTGACACATCATCACGTCTGAACTACTGGACTGATTGATTTGAAATTTTGCATAAAGATTATTCATTAACCGAGGATGGCTATAGGCCTATTTTCAAATTTCGAATTCTTTATTACGTCAAGTTTTCATTTTGCAAAGTTTTTAAATAGACCCTTGCGAAGCACGGGTTACCTATTAGTATGGAATATTTTCAGAAAGGGGCAGGACAATCATCGCGAGAAACGTTCTCCACCTCCAGCGGGCACCCACAGACTACCGACTCTACAGACAGAAGATCCTCAACTCTATCATCTAAATCAAAGTTCATCTCAGCAAAGAAGAAGAAGAAAGAAGAAAGAAGAAAGAAAGATATATAATAAAGAGAGAAGGAAAAAAAAACTTGCTTGGTTTTTGGATAGAAAAAAAAACTCGCCGCCCGGGTCCACCGACCAGACGTGCCGTTAATAGTAATAATTATTGTGTATAATGAGTGAAGTGCATTAAATAAGGAATGCCAAGACAGATACCAGTAAGAATATCCGCATAAAAGCTAGATAGATTCAGAGGCTACTCCATTACGAAGTAATGTATAAAAAAATGCTATAAGTTTATAAAATAATAATACTAAAAAAATAATAAAATGGAATGGGCTTTAGCATAACTAATACAAAAAAAATGTCTATTCGAAGAAAGATGTGGAAATATTATTAAAACAGGCAATGCTAAGGATTTTATATCGTAATTTTGGGCAGAGGGACAGAGAAAACAGATAGAGAAATACAACTCGTGGAAGCATATCATTTATCAAAGTGAGTGATGATAAGGACCGATAAGTTTAAACAGAGTGCAATATAAATGTCAATAGTCAATCGCTTTTCAATAATTATTATATTAGTCTGCTCGACCACTATTTAAGTTTCAGTGAAGAATAAAACATCAATGAAAAATTATTTATACTTTAAGCTAATATGATTTTTCTACTTTTCAATAATTATTATGTTATTTATCTCGACCACTACTTGGGTTTCAGTGAAGAATAGAAAAGTCAAAGAATAATAATTTAAACTCTAAGCTACCGTGACTTTATACTTTATCAATTCATCCTCAAGTTAACTATATATCAAAATCACAATACATCGATCATAAAAACAATTTATACTCTACGCTACCACGATTCTATACTCCATCAATTTATCCTCAAGTTAATATAATATGAAAATCACAATACATTGATCACTTCATCGTTGAGATATATTCTGGGTATTCTGAGGCAGATAATAGTCTTCAAGAGCTATTCCAGAACAATAACATCGAGAGGCAATGCTCGCCTACGTACATGTAGGGGAAAAGGATTATAATAACATAAAAAAGGAGTCATGTAGAAACAATAATAAATAATCAATAAAAATGCGATGAAGTATGCCAATTACTTGTGCCAACATTACGTGCCAATATGAAAATGCTGAAATATTAGTGTCTTTAAGTTAGCACAGTAGATATTTATTATACCGTATGTTGAACAATAATCATTTTTTATCTGATTAAGTGGTGTTTAGTTGTAAGCAAAAATTGTCATAGCCTAGCATGAATACAATAACATAAATTATAAATAATAATTGAATTAAAAAATAATAAGTCAATTTTTGTTTACATGTTAAGAGTTGCATGGTTTCTGGAGAGAAACATGAAAGCTTCATCTTGCGGAGCGTTGAGAGAATTTATTTTTAAATTGTAGCTAACTTCTTTTCTCCCATGCCAGCAACATAATCTACTATATATCTCTTTTCTGTATAGGGCTACTTGTAATATAAATATAAAGAAAAATAAAAATCTCAGTACCCATTTAGAAATATTTTATCACAACATGTTTCGGACATTTATGCCATTTATGGCATATTCTGAATAATGTAATACAGCAGAGCTATTTATATCTTTATGGTGCGTTTATATAATATAGTAGATTATAAACATGTTGTGATAAAATATTTCTAAAAGGTTACTGAGATTTTTCATTTTTCTTTATATTCATAATCTACTATATTATATAAACGCACCATATAGATATAAATAGCTCTGTTGTATTACATTATTCAGAATAATACTAATATGCACGTCAACTACTGTATCTTTTGTATTAGAGAACACGGATGTAGGCTATGTTATTTATTTCCATTTCAATATGAGATGATGATGCATTGCACTTCATTGGACACGGTATTCAGTAAATTTTATTGTATATATAGTGTAAGTAGGCCACCTTTAGGCATTGAAGATCTATTTATCATAATTGTATTATTTGCTGACATTATGAATGCAATAATTATACCCATCATATTACTCTAAGAACTAAAAAAATACACATAATAATACGGGATAGGTTCAAAAAATTTAAAAGATATATAGATCATCCTTACTCCCTGGAAACCCTAACAGCTTCACGCGGAAAACAGAAAATAATAGACAATTTAAAAATAAAAACCAAATGAATAATTTCCCCCTTAATTACTTGAAGGACCCATATATATATATAATATAATTGTTCTTAACATAATAATATTGTCGACAGGGGAGCATCGCTGTGATAGTAGTTATCAGCCACTTTGGTTTGATTGGCCTGCACTATTTCACGAAGGTGACTCTCACGCACACGCATCTTCCTGTCACCTACGTTAACCTTTATTTGGATAATGGTCCCTGACAGCCAGGCCTCCGCAATTTCGCCTTTTTTCACAGCTTCTTTAGCTTTATAGAGTAAAGCTTTGTTTTCTGGAGTTGAATGATTGATCATAAATACCTTAATGTCCTTTGGAAATGTCGGGTGGATATCGGATGCTTTCAACTTGGCCATTTTACCTGCGGCTATCCACGAATCTCGCTTCCGTCTAGATATGAATTTGCCAATAATTGAAGAAAGACCTGTCCTCTTATTTTTTGGAAGTCTGTGAGCGATTGAGATCTCGTCGCCGTTGTACCGTACTCGATCTTGAGGCGTTCCGCTATCGTAGACAGAAGCTCGTACACGTTCTCGCTTTTAGTTTCAGGAATGCCTACTATTTCTACGTTGCATTTACGGCTGTATTCACGACACTTTTCAAATTTTCGTTTTCAGCTATAAAATTGCGCAATCAGTTTCTACTTTACTGAAGTTTCGCGAAGCCTCTTCAAACGATTTTTGCAGATCGTCAAATTTTTGACTGAGGTCTGAGGCAATGGTAGACACATTAGCTATGTCATTTTTTAGGTCACGTATTCCATTTAGGGCCGGTTTCCGAGCTCGGGATTTTGCTAAGTCCTAGACTCTAAACAGCTGGAGTCAGAAAATTGGTTTACCAAAACGGGGCGTAGTCGCAGTCATTGTCATAGTCACGTATGAATTAAATTTCGAAAAACTAGAAAATTGAACACAAAATAAAATAAAGAGAAAATAGTGTAAAGTTTCAGCTATTTTGAATTATTTAGGAATGTTTTATTCCGTCAAGGAAAAACGTTTCCAATTATAGAAATGAGAAAATAAAAACTACAACTACTGTTATAAAAGCTGCGACTACGCCCCGTTTTGGAAAGCCAATTTTCTGACTCCAGCGGTTTAAAGTCTAGGACTTGGCTAAATCCCGAGCTCGGAAACCGGCCCTAAGAATCGCAGAATCAATGTTAGTGTTTGGATTGCCGTGAATGGGTGAACTTACAGTTTTATTTTTACTTTGGACGCAGGTATCGCATTTCCAAGAGCTTTTGGTAGCAGCACTCATTTTTTTGAATTTTTCTAAATCACCCAATCGCGTACAGGTAGCATGAAAAGAATTAGAACAAACAGAACACTGTATCATGTCTTCCACGTTTGAGTCCGAACACGCACTGCACTTGGCCATAGCTGAATGGAATAATAGAGAAAAAAACTCACTCAAGAAATTCAATCTAATAATGTAGGGAATGAAAGTTCAAAACGCATTAAAAGATTCCCATTACTGAATTCAACAGAACACGACAGATTCACTGAACAGAAAAAGACACGCCGGTCGGCAGAACGAGCTAGTTGCTGATTAGATAACTCTCATCGACCCTACCTCGACCACTGCTGGTCGCAGACTAAATCATCAATGCTCAAAAAACATAATTATAAAATTAATATGATTTACAACTCAAACAAAAAATGTGATAGTAAAATTTTTCAACAGTCTGTTTCTTATAATGTCCATTAATGTTTTGGAAATTGATCCCGTCACCGAGCATAGTTCTCTCTCAGTTTGTGCCACGTCTGACGATCTCTGGCAGCTACCATCCAATTCGCTTCAGCCATTCTGACGATGTCGTCCTTCCCCCTCATCATTGGCCTGTTGACGTTCCTCTTTCTCCATGTTGGCTCCCATCCATAGAGATCTTCTTCGTCCATCTTTCATCTTGTCTTGAAATATGTCCTGCATATTTCCACTTCAATCTTCTTGTTACAGTGACACTCCCAGCTTAACTTTATTCTTGATGGCTGCGGCAAGAATTCCTTGCATTCGAAAATATTAAATATTCAAAATGCTCCTTTCCATTACCAATTACGTTTCTCGAATAGAGTCAATAGTACTGGCTTGGTTAGCTTGATGAGTTTTAATAAGTTTCATTCTTATTATGTAGAGTATGATGTATTTTTTACATAATCCTGCGTAATGGTTGGGACCTTAAATTTAAGAAAGACTTTCCTGCTTGGACTATTGTGTCCTTCCTTATGCTGCTCTTCCATTTTTTTTGTGGAATAAATGATTTCTTTAAATGTACATCATATAATATTCAGTATCCCAAACTTCAATGGTATATTGAAATAGTGAGTGCGCTTATGCAATAGCTATTTGAATCTTGTTCTTGTAACTTGTAGTTCTATACTTTTGTGAATATTTCGTATGAATTTCGAGCGAATGAATTTGATTTGATTTGGTTTGTGCAACTAGTGCAAAGTGACAATTGCTGTACCAAAATGAACATTTACATAGGAGCCTTAGGCGAGGGCGAAATAGTTTCTTGAGTAAAGCAAAGGAACTTTCCGAACATATACACTAAATTTACTAAGGTTACTAGATTTTTCCTACAGTGACCATTGAATATGGGAAGTTAGTAATTGGGGGTAAAAATGCCATGATAGGCATAATAGATTTGTCTGTGTCATTTTGTAATTGATAACACATTTAATTCAACGGATTTAACTTGAAGTGAATTCAAAGGAGTGAAGTTCAATTTACTTGGAGAAAGCTGACGTATTCCTGCTACCTTCCTCTCTGGTTGTTTGGATTGTTGTAACTTTCAACTTCCAACTTCCTGAAAAAAAATATATCAAAATTTAAATTCATTTTATTGAGCCAAAACAATACATATACAGGCCAAGTCAAAAAATAAGAATATTCAATAATATAAACTTAATTCAACATGCAACTTACAACTTTCCACTTTCAACTTTCAAATTCTCCAACTTTATAGAAATCTGATGTATGGAAAAAACTATCTCCAAATTTACTAAAAACTGTGCAACCTGATGCTTTTTGATGCAAGGAACACGAATCTGTCACCAGAATTCTGATATTCGCAACTAAGACTAAATCTAAGTGCAAGTGCACATGTGCAAGAGTGTGTGGTAATTAATCTCTTTGAACACAATTAAAGTTCACAAAATTGAATGATACGTTAGTAGTATAAAAAGGAGGACTCTGGGACACAAGTGTCCCAGAGTCCTCCTTCACCCCAAGGTCACCCATGACGTCATAACCTAACCTAACCCAAGTTTTTGACCTAACCTAACCTCAAGGTCACCCACCTAACCCAAGTTTTTGACCTAACCTAACCTCAAGGTCACCCAAGATGACCTAACCTCAAGGTCATCCAAAAAAAAAAAATAAAAAATAAAAAAATAAAAATAAAAAAAAAAAAAAAATAAAAAAAATAAAAAAATAAAAAAAATTAAAAAAAAAAAAACGATAGATAATAAAAAATCAAAATTAAATAAAAATAAATTAGAATTAATTTCACGACCTTTGGGAGTGGTGGGAGACTGTTTGGGTATATATATGGGAGCTCCTAGCCATAAGAGCTATCATTGTGTTGCTGACCTAGTTGGAGACGAGTTGCTGTTTTTAGTGTGTGCTACAGTGCAGTTAAAGTAAGTACAATCTATATTGTTCATTATTATTTTAAAAGACCCATTTTGATGAAAATACTTTATGTGGGGATGTCTCCTCACACACACATCATGATGATGATTCAGTTTGAGAGAATTTTAAAAGACCCATTTTGATGAATTCTATATTGTTTATTATTATTTCAAAAGATCCATATTGATAAATACTTTGTGTGTGTGTGGGTGACTTTAAGATGTCTCCTCACACACATCATGATGATCATTCAGTTTGAGATAGAGAATTTTAAAAGACCCATTTTGATGAATACTTTGTATGGGGACTTTAAGATGTCTCCTCACACACACACACACACACACATCATGATGATCATTCAGTTTGTATACTATTCATTTTTTTCTTAAAACTATTCTTGTTGAATGGGCATTGTAAAATCCAACCCTCCCATACTAGATAACCACCCATACAATATTAGAGAACCACCCATACTAACGGCATGTATGTCGTTTTCATGAGCGGCAATGGTTCTAATGATCAGGAGCACCCATCCTACCTTCCCCCTATCACGAAGTAGATCCTAGACCCCATTCACACTCCCCACCATACAGCTCCCTACTATCATCCCCTAGAACATTTAATAAACATCTATGAACCTCCATCCCCCGACACACACCCACACATCCGACCCTTGATCCTAGATATTGATACCGATACTGATTCACAGCCTTCATCCCCCCACATCTGTTGATAGTGATGAAGGTATATATATAGAGTTGAAGACTGCATACCATAGGTATACAATATTGTATTGCATTGTTCCAGATGAACAAAGCTGCATGATGTCGACAAACAGCAAACTCAGTGGACGAGTTTGTTGTTCTGGAAGAGGCATTTAAATCTTGGCTCAAGACTCTATACTACAATAATGCATACAAGGATGAGCCTGCCAAAGATTTCCACACTTTTCTGAGCGGTCTGAAGGATAAAATTGTTCACATCATCAGTCAGCAACACCAGACACATGGAGCAATGAAGTTCAATCTAGTATTGGAGGCAACATATTTCCGCAGCACCCTTGATAAGAACATCCTCGAACAAGAAGAGTTTCAGAATGTCACCTTCAAAACTCCAAACTACACCATCTTCAGTATCATCAATCTTCCAGACATCATCAACCAAGCGTGCATGACCCTACTGGATGAGGAGTCGAAATTCAAAGGAAATTCCAGTGGATGGAGTTTGCTTATCATCGATGGATTGCTCATCAGGATTAGCAGACATATTCCCCTACGTGGATCATCCTACATCAGTCTTTCACCTCTTCTATCAGCGCGAAAGGCAATCATCAATCCTATAAACATGGACCAGCAATGTTTCAAATGGGCTATCCTCGCCAAACATGTACAAGGCAGTCATCCTGAACGAGTCAACGACCGATACCATCAATTGGAGGAGAGATACAACTTTTCAGGCATTGGATTTCCCACTACCATCAGTCAAATCGATAGATTTGAGAAAGATAATCCGGGGGTATCAGTTAATATTTATGGTGTGGATGAGAAGAACGTTATATTTCCGAGAAGAGTTGGAAATGCAATGAAGGCAGATCACTTTGATCTTCTCCTCCTCTGTGAGAGTAATGATGATGATGATGATGATGATGAAAACAGCACCCTTGAGGATGACAATGAACATAAATCAAATAGCCACTACTGCTACATTAAAAATTTTGAAAGACTTGTAAGATCCCAACTCACAAAACTTAAAAGTAAAATTATCATCTGCAGACGATGTTTCACCCATTACACCCTCGACAGAGATGGAGAACGCAGGATGGCTGAGCATGAGGAGTATTGTGCTAGCAATAATACAGCAAGAATCATCATGCCACAGGTTGGAAAAGATGGTAAACCTCCAACCTTGAAGTTTGAGAAACATGTGCAAAAGTATAGAGTACCTGTTGTAGCATACGCCGATTTTGAGTGCATCCTGGAGAAGCCTGATGGAGACAACGAACAATGGATTGGTAAAGCTACCAAAGTTATCCAGTATCATCGGGCAATGAGTTACTGCTTGTACTTTGTGCGGGACCCTGATTTAGAAGATTCCTGGCTGACAATCACTAACCTAATCCCTCATGACAGCTTCAACGACCTCACTCCTCCCCTGTCATTATATGTTTACAGTTTTTTTTGTCTACTGCCCAATATCTATTGGCATGTTGCAACAGGTTGACCAAGATGCAAAATATCAAAAGATATCCATTGTGGTGTAATGGTATACAACCCTGTATACTTACCCCAACAATTGGGACCCGACATCAATCTATACCCCCCTGAAGGTTCGAACCTGGGACCTACAGCATGGAAAGCAACACCGCTAACCACTACACCACAATGGATATCTGTTTATTTGATGTTTTTGAATCCTTGTTAAGCAGCTTACTCTGTATGACATGGTAAAGGATAATGAAAACTCAATAGGAAATTGTTCAATTCTTTTTTATATGTACGTGTATGTGCTACAGTGTAGTGAAAATGAATTGAAAACGTTCCAATACTTTTATTTTCAAAATTTATTACAAGTAAACAATACATTTTTTCTGGAATTTGTTACATCGAGATAAATCTTATAAGACAATACATTTCTGAATTCTTAAGCATAATGTTACAAGTATACAGCAATACAATTTTTAGAATTTCAAGCATCAAATTGTTACATCAAGATAACTCTTATAAAACAATACATTTCTGTATTCTTAAGCATAATGCTACAAGTATACAGCAATACATTTTTAGAATTTTAAACAAATTTTCAAGAATTTTAAGCAAATTTTCCAAAGTATACAACATCTTTACAATACCTATTGATAATACAAGCCAATCAGTTTATGCATTTAGGCTTCGGAACATGGAATTCCATTTTTGAAAAATTCCAATGTATGTGTACGATTACGATTTTTCAAAGGTGAAACTTCACGTTTGATAACACTATACCCAGTCATATCAACTGGATCTTCCCCCACTCTTTTGAACACTGTGTTGGTATACATTTTGGGCATGAAACAACGTGCATAGTCATACTCTCTTTCTAATTCAGCAGTTATTCCCTCCCCATTTATACTGGTTACACGTTTCACATAGCGTAAATTGATCTGTACTCCTCTGGGCATTTTGGCAAGATTCTCTAGGGTGACAGGTTTGAATACTCTACCCTCTCTGAAGATTGCTCCAGCTATCTCTGCATTGTTGGCAGCATTGTTGGCAGCACCATCAGCGGTTGGGGCGGCAGTGGCATCAGAGGCTGTGGCAGAGGTGTCAGTTGTAGCGGAAGCATCAATGGTAGCGGTATCAGTTGCAGAGGCATTGCATGGGGTGGTAGATGTGGCATTGCATGGGGCTGTAGTGACATCAGAGGCTGCGGCAGCAGAGGCATCAGCGGTAGCAGAGGAATTCGGCATCTGTAATTTCCATATATTATGTTAATAGTTGCTCATTACATTTCTACTGGTAATAGTTTGACCTATATTAGCGACATCCATAGTTGTAGGGGTACATGTTTGCAATATATATAATAAGCAGTATTATTATATTATTTTTTTTTTGTATCCATCATAACTGTCATGCATAGAAAGAGGGTTGGAAGCATTGTTCATGCAGTGTTATTTGATAAAGCATTGAAACTTAATTTTTCAATGTCTAACCTTATTTATTCTGACGTGATGGGTGTAGCTGTACTGAGGGGTATGCTTAAAGGAAGGTTTGGGGTGGGAAGGTTGGGTCATCTGGCACCCACATTAATCGAAAGTCTCCATGGTTCCAGGGTTGGAATTGATGTGGTTGAGGGCGTGGCTGGGTACTTGGGTTTCTTGAATTAGCACTGGTTTGGAAGCATGGAGGAGGAGGAGGAGAAGGAGATGGAGGATGAGGAGGAGGAGTAAGAAGAGAATGAGGAGGATTTGATGTAGAACGGTTAGGCTGCTGGGTAGAATTGTTGGAATGTTGAATACTGTTTGGTAGAGGAAGGCTATTTGTTTGACGGTTGATATTGTTTGGTAGGGGAATGCTATTTGTTTGACGGTTGATATTGTTTGGTAGGGGAATGTTATTTGTTTGACGGTTGATATTGTTTGGTTGGGGAATGTTGCTATTGTTCAGAGTAGGATTCAGAGTTGGGCAGCTAATAGTAGGATTGAATGGTTGTTGTGGGTGATTGATAGGTTCGCAGGGTGGGGGATTGATAGATTGTGGGCCATTGACACAGAATGTTGGATTACGAGTTTGGGTAGAAGTAAGGCTTCGATTTTGTAGGTTGTAAGGAGCAGACCTGTAGGAATGGAGGTTATTGTTGTGGGGAGCTTGTCTAGGGTTGGGTCCAAATGTAATTGGTGGTAAATGAGGATTGTTTGGAATGAATTGTACTTCCATTCTACCCCTTGACATCAGTTCATTGTAAGTCCTTTGGTCTCCCTCATCATGAGGTACCCACATTATCACTAGACGTCCTCTAGATATCTGGTCAGCAAGGTAGGCTGCTTCAAGCCTGCTGTTCATGTCAATACCATTGGATCGGATCATGGCTGAAAACGACATACATGCCGTTAGTATGGGTGGTTCTCTAATATTGTATGGGTGGTTATCTAGTATGGGAGGGTTGGATTTTACAATGCCCATTCAACAAGAATAGTTTTAAGAAAAAAATGAATAGTATACAAACTGAATGATCATCATGATGTGTGTGTGTGTGTGTGTGTGAGGAGACATCTTTGTGTGGGGACTACACAAAGTATTCATCAAAATGGGTCTTTTAAAATTCTCTATCTCAAACTGAATGATCATCATGATGTGTGTGAGGAGACATCTTAAAGTCACCCACACACACACAAAGTATTTATCAATATGGATCTTTTGAAATAATAATAAACAATATAGAATTCATCAAAATGGGTCTTTTAAAATTCTCTCAAACTGAATCATCATCATGATGTGTGTGTGAGGAGACATCCCCACATAAAGTATTTTCATCAAAATGGGTCTTTTAAAATAATAATAAACAATATAGATTGTACTTACTTTAACTGCACTGTAGCACACACTAAAAACAGCAACTCGTCTCCAACTAGGTCAGCAACACAATGATAGCTCTTATGGCTAGGAGCTCCCATATATATACCCAAACAGTCTCCCACCACTCCCAAAGGTCGTGAAATTAATTCTAATTTATTTTTATTTAATTTTGATTTTTTATTATTTATTGTTTTTTTTTTTAATTTTTTTTTAATTTTTTAATTTAAAAAAATTTTTTTTTTTTTAATTTTTTTTCAATTTTTTTAATTTTTTTTTAATTTTTTAATTTTTTATTTATTTATTTTTTTTTTTTGGATGACCTTGAGGTTAGGTCATCTTGGGTGACCTTGAGGTTAGGTTAGGTCAAAAACTTGGGTTAGGTGGGTGACCTTGAGGTTAGGTTAGGTCAAAAACTTGGGTTAGGTTAGGTTATGACGTCATGGGTGACCTTGGGGTGAAGGAGGACTCTGGGACACTTGTGTCCCAGAGTCCTCCTTTTTATACTACTTACGTTGATACACTGGGTGCGCGCACACATGCTGCTGCTAGCGAGTAGTGTCTAAAGCTGACTGATATCGTGCTGTGTAAAACACTCGACTAACTCGAAAAATCTAGACCCCCATCCACGGAAATGGGGATATTATAGAATGTACTATGATCATAGTACGCGACAATTTGTACTTTTCTTGTGCCTATTTCCATGAACATTTCCCAAATCTGACTACTAGTTCAAGGATTTTCCGACATAATTGTAGAAGAAGGGTCAGTTCCAAAGGGACGATAACTTCTATCTTTAACATTTTCTTCTATATTTTACAACTACCATTTTCAAATAACTTACAATAAGCTACAATAATTAAAGCAGAAGTCAATGAATCATCACAAACAATCATAAATACAAATGAAAGTACAAATATTCCATGAATGACAGGATTAGAAATATACATAAAATTCAATTTAAAAAAAATTGTTTTTTCATGTAATTTATTTCATTTTACTTTTCAACGCGATTCTACTATGAACTCCAATTTGAATTTATCCAAATAGTTCCCCATATTTCTACCTCAATATTCAATTCTCAAAACTGTAATCAATTAGACTCAATTTTAATATTTTCCAACTTCGAGAAACGCTTCCGGTTCGGAATGTTGAGGAATTGTATGAATCAGAGAGACACTTTCGAGAGCAGATTAATATTTATCACTTTATCCACCTTTAGAAGAGGAAGAAGTCCTTTAGAAGTCTCTAGATACTTTTGAGATGTATTGACATCTTTGCACCTCGTTGGCCACTTCGAATGAGGTAGTCGACACGGGCAGGAGAGGCAGGAGAGGTCGGGATGGAGAGTCACTCACTAAATACGTGTTTTTCAGACTATGCTTCTGAATGACCAAAATGCGTTAGAATCTTCCTTGAGGAAACACCAGTCTCTCTCATGAAAGGAGATGTGAGAGTGAGAAAAACCTCTCTATATCTCTCGACGTACACTACACAGAATTGAATTTTTCATCTATTGAAAAATCATAGAACATGACAATATCAAGTTTATTTGTGCAATCATTTTGCTGTCAAGTACCGTATCGATGGTGCTTTATGGTGTGGTAGCTCCTCAGCTGCTCAAACTTATAGTGTCTTCACTTCTAATTTTTTATTAAACTTATGTGTCTTCTTATTCTAAATATTTATGCAAATTTCCACTGCTGATTTGTGCAAAAAAATCTATTTGAATGTTTTTTTGACTTGATATCGTCCTCTATGTTGATAGAATCAAGCAGAATTGACATAATGTGTTCAGCTCTCAGTTGAACTTGGACAATAAGTAATATCACTATAATAAATATATAATTACCACTTATGTTTGCCATACTCTTCGAGTGTGACTTATCCATCGTAACCAAAGTCAATATAGTTACGAGGAATAGTATAGAAACAAGCACCAACAGGATGAACGATGTAGAGTCGGCTGGTCTTTGGGACGTTGTCTCCTAAAAACTGAAGCTTTGTGGCCTCCACTTCACGAGCTAAGTCATTGATAGAGACACCTGTCGTGGTCACTTGATTTCGCTGTTTTAGATTAAGAATTTCGGACCTGTCACTTGATGCATTGGACAGTTTATGAGGAAGTTGTCTTTTTTCATGGCAAAATATCATTATCACCAACAACTGGAATAATGATTGATGTTCGATTCATGTCAATCGTTAGTGGTACCAGAAGTTGACAGGAGCAACATAAATGTGTCTGAATGTACGTAACAATTCTGAACATCCTTCAGTACCGTATCCCTAAACCTTGTACCTGTCTTGCTTGAATGTGGTTCAGCTAACGAGCACTCGCGCACAATACGAGTAGGCTCGTGTACACTGTAAATTCAGCCGTTCGTTTCTTTGAATTTGAATAGAAACGGTTCGAATTGTTCTGATATAAAAACTTTCTTACAGTATCTTTGCACACTTGTCCGTCACCGATAAACATGTCAACATGTGGTAAACGCAACTGTTCGAAGGGATCATCACTGGTAGGTTCGGAGGGTACAATGTATATAGTTCTCCTGCACACTTTTTTACATCACAGTGAGTCATTGTGCCTCTCATAAGATATGTCTGATATCTTAAGACTTCTTGCACTTTTGTCACCATGTATTCTCTGTTAATAGTGTCCAGGAAAGGTATAGGTTTAATGGACTAAAGAGTAGAGTAGCGGTTAGGAGACTAGAAAGGGATGTCAAGGAATAGGCAAATTCCGGTAATAGTAGAGAGACAGCGTGTACGGTTACAAAATGATAGTACTCATAGATTTGATCAATTTCCATAGTTGTCAATAACAAGAACCCGGCTGGCGATTTACTAACCACTTGCTGTATTATCAAAGATAAGCTTTGTTGCTTAACAAGCAATTAGCCCCATATTTAATTGCAGAAGTGTCTTCTAAAGATTGTCGTAATTCTAAAAGTTCTTTTTGGACATAGAGTAATGAAAGTTCCAGCTCTCTTATCAAAGAACTGCATTTACCTTGCAAGAGCTTGTTCTACTAATTGCAACTCTGACCAAACGCTAAGATTTGTTCGACTAGCATTTTCCAAAATGGTTTCTAAAAGTGTTTCATTCAATACAATACCATGATTTTGAGTATCTTGATCAATTGCAACTCTGACCAAACGCTAAGATTTGTTTGACTAGCATTTTCCAAAATGGTTTCTAAAAGTGTTTCATTCAATACAATACCATGATTTTGACTTTTAACTTGATTTCTGACTACTATTGAACCAAATGTCTTATAGCCTGTGACTGAGTCTCTACCTGAGAAATGTTATTGTTTAGTTGAACTAAATCATCATCAAATAACACCAAACTTTCAATATAATGCATCCAGTGTTGATAAAACCATGTTTCACTCTAGTGATATTAGAAGCTACGAGACTATTGGCAACATTGATTAGGACGGTTCTATTTCACTGCTTGGATCGAATGTGCATCGAACATAGAATCCTATAGATTTCAGATGAACAAACATACATGATGAAATAATTTCATAAAATTCCTGCACATGTATGTTGACCACTACTGTCCGTTTGTCACCGGTAATCTGTAAATCATCCTCTTACAGGGATACGAAACCTGATTTCAAGAGACATTGTTTTTCGTTACAAAACTCATTTCCTTGTCCTATCATCACATGGAACAAAAGGAGAAATCCTAGAATATAAGATAGATAGAAAATTTCTATCAGAAAAATATCTGATAAGAGTAGGCTAGCTAACATGAAACAGCGAATACACAATTGAGCATAAGCATATCATATAACCTTATTTCATATATAAGCTTATGTCTATCATAAGCAAATATAGGGCCTATTTCTATTTTTTTTCTAATTACTTCATGATATTAGGATCATCTTGTGCGGTTAACAATAGAAGAGAACAGCTTAATCAATCGACATCATCATGGTTTTTACCTGGTTTGTGATGAATCTCGAATTCAAATTCAGATAATCGGAGAGCCCCATCTCGCTGATCGAGATGTAGGATCTTTCAAATTCAATAGCCACTTAATCTTTTATTAGGAGCATAATTTGTTATAACAATGAATTTACGACCAAAAGTAGCAACGAAACTGTTTGGTACTCCATACTAAAGAAAGTAGGCCTAACTCACATTCGGTTGCAGAATAATTGGTTTCCGCGTGATTTAGTTCAACTTGGGTTCTACTTGCTTGGGCAACCGCAAGTTCTCCCCATTTCTGTGGAAGTACGGTCCTCAAATACAATTGAGAGGCGTCCACACTCAGTATAAATAGTTTACTGAAATCTGGATATTTTTAAATTGGGCTCTTACATGAAGCAACTTTTAATGTTTGAAATGCGTGAGTTTGAGGTTCTTCCCATATAAACTTTGTATCCTTTTTAAACAATTCAACTGAAGATTAGTTCGCTGAATGGGCTGCTTCAGAGAAGTTATCTATGTGTCCTCAATAATATCACACTGGCCAAGTCATGGGCCAGGCTTCGGAAAGTATGGATTCAAGATGAATGGAGTTTATAATGGAAGGAATACACTTTTTGTAAATGTTCAAACAGCAGTCCAATTACCTTCGGTTAATAGAAACATCATGAAACGATGTCTCGAGATGGGAGAGCAGAGCGTGAGAGGATATGCAAAACGATGCGGTGGATAAGTTCACACAATAGCTGACAGAATAGGAATGATCAAATAATTCGAGTACGAGTTTAGAGGAAAACTGCAATCCACCTACGCGACTGTAATCCATTCTTTTTCTGGTGAGAGAGAAAGAGCAAGGGTGATTGAGTAAGTAAAACTTATGCCCCAACATCAGTACTCTCCTATTCACTACAAAGGGTTCAATATCAGTTGTATTTGTGTGTTTTGAATTCTTGTACACTTCTTTTTTAACTTTTCAGGATTGGGACTTATCCATTCTCCCAAAATTAAATGTCTAAGATATTCTACTTGAGATTCAGCAAAAAGGCATTTCCATTCCTGAATGGATAAATTTGCTAATTTTAGTTTCTGAAAGACTTGTCTTAATCGACATGCATGCTGTTCTATTGTTAGCCAAAAACAATTTCATCCAGGTAGACTTAGGATTCATCATCTTCCATACCTGCTAAAAGATTATCTGATAGTCACTGCATAGTTGCAGGTGCATTATGTAATCCAAAAGGTAGAACTTTAAAATGATAGTGTTCTCCAGTGGGTGATGTAATGACCCCAAAATGGGTCAGGCTTTGGAGGGTTTTGGGTTCGGAAATGTTTAGGTTTCTAGATCAGGATGATAGAAATGACATCATCCTCCTCTCTTCATAGCTGCCTAAATGATCTTGATTTGCAGGGGCTGGGGATTGGGCTGGGGTTGAGGATCGAGGTCTGCTACTTTCAGCTGTGCGGGATGAAGGCGGTGAATCAGTGTCAATATCTAGGATTGAGGGTCGAATGTTTGGGTGTGTTGGGGATGGAGGTTCATTGATGTTTATTTGAAATGTTCTAGGAGATGATGGTCGGGAGCTGTATGGTGAGGGTGGGGAATGTGAATGGAGTCTGGGATCTATTTCATTATAGGGGGGAAGGCGAGATGGGTGCTCCTGATTATCAGAACCATTGCCGCTCATGTCTGAAAACCTGAAAACAACATACACACCTTCATCACTATCAATGTCAAACATACTGTGGGGACAGCCTAATTCTATGGCAAAGACTTATTATACGATTTTAGGTTAGGATGGAATACAACCACCAACTCTATGTATCAGAACCCAATTCAGTATTCAACTTAAAACTTCCAATACTTGAAGCATGCAGTCTCTAACTCTATGTATCAGAACCTAATTCAGAATTAAACTCTCAACTCGCATCATACTCTATGTATCAGAACCTAATTCACAATTGAACTAAACATTTTCGAATTTAATTGACAGTCTCAAACCACCTACTTCAGAATTCAACTCAATTTTTTAAAAATTTAATTGTCAAATCAGGAATACAATATATATATATAGCCATAAAATGCACTGGTACTTACTCTTAGATGATGATAATAACGAAAGTAATCCAAAACAAATACAAAAATCACACACACACACATACTGACAGCACAACTGCACAAGACACAAGGAGTGGGACCCTTGCAGATAAACTCCTTTTATAGCAAATCCCCAGTTATTTATTTTTATTTATTCTCGATTATTTTTTATTTATTTTTCTTTTATTTTTTTTATTTTTTTTATTTCATTTTATTTTAATTTTTTTTTAGGTAAGGTTAGGTTAGGTTAGGTTTGGTCGTCTTGGGTGACTTTGAGGTTAGGTTTGGTCGATTTGGGTGACCTTGAGGCGGAGGAGGACTCTGGGACACTTGTGTAGATTTAAAATCTAGACTTTTATAAGTATTAAACTATCCTACATTTAATTCTTTAAATATCAACTATATTGACTTTATCAACCATATCTCAACAAAATCTTATTTTTCAGGGTTAGGACTTATCCCTTCTCCCAAAATTAGATGTCTAAGATATTCTACTTGAGATTCAACATAATGGCATTTCCATCCCTGTATGGATAAATTTGCTAATTTTAGTTCTTGAAAGACTTGTCTCAATCGACATCCATGCTGTTTATTATTCGAAAAAAACACTACACTACAAAGGATTCAATATCAGTTGTATTTGTATGTGTTTTGAAATCTTGTACACTTCTATCTTAACTTTTCAGGGATAGGACTTATCCCTTCTCCCAAAATTAGATGTCTAAGATATTCTACCTGAAATACAGCAAAAAGACATTTCCATCCATGAATTGTTAAATTTGCTAATTTTAGTTTTTGGATGACTTGTTTCAATCGACATGCATGCTGTTGTATTGTTCGCAAAAAAAAAAAAAAAAACTATGTTATACAGGTACACTAAGGATTCATCTTCGTCCATACCCACCAATAGATAATCCAATAGTCACTACATGGTTGCAGGTGCATTACATAATCCAAAAGGTAATGTTAGTGTACTCCAGTGTGTGATGTAATGACCCCGAAATGGGCCAGGCTCTGGAGGGTTGTTTTTGGGTTTGGAAATGTTTAGGTTTCTAGATCAGGATGGAGGACACAGTCCTTAGAAAGCGAAAGTCCTTTTACTACATTTAATCCTCAACATGATAAGCATCATCATCATAAGCAATATTGGTACCTTGAGACGAAGACGAGATGTAGACCAGGGTTTGGCCCAACAAGTAGAGCGAAGAGGTAGATCTGTGGAAAGCGTGTGTGTACTAGCCCAGTTACTACAAGAATGTCGCGAGATATGAATTAGATCAAAGAGAAAAACGTGAGATCCACCCACGTGACTTGACATCGCTCTCTCTCTCTCTCTCTCTGGAGAGAGGGGGTGAGCACGTATGAGGCATTACAGTATTATGGCTTTGAGTGAGCGACCTCGTAGCTCTATTACTTATTCATTGTTTAATGAATTGATTCATCAATTCATTTGATCTTCGGCAATGATTCAGAAATACAATCCAATTTTTTTTTAGAAATGTTTGAATTAATATGTCATGAATTAATTGTCATTATTTTTGTGATGGAAATCACCTTCATGGCAAATGTATCATTTACTCTCGTTGCCTGGCAACACTTAAAATAAAGTTTGCTATCTTGTGTTTGATCAGATGACTGGCCTCCTAGTGGAACAGCTAGCAGCCGCGGACTGCAAAACTCACAGGTGGCAGCCACCCGCAAGGTTTCCACGATGAACATCATTGTCCCCCAGGGCTCTCTATATTATGGAGCAGGAGGGTCATAGTCTAGCAGCAGGTCCTCGTTTATTCATAGCCTTTCCAAAACCATGATCTCAGCCCGGTCGAAAAGCCTATCAATAATCTCGATCACCCCCATAGAGTTTTGAGGAACTGCAGGATAGCAGGGGTCTCTGTCTCACCAATACTTCACATTCTACAAGGGCAACATAATATGAAACGTTAACTTTATTAACTGTAGGACTAGTTTTGAAAAATGTCGAGGTGAATCCTTCAAGTTTCAATGGAATCGGACCAATTCCCTAGAGCTGTGACATTCTCTATCTGAGCAAGAAAATCTCCTACAGAAACCCTAGATGGATCACCGTGCCATGGCTCAATCACATTGGCCAAGGCAAAGTCCTTTACAGTCATAGGTATACTAGGTGGTTCACATTGCCTTTTTATTTGTTCTACTGCGACTTTAGTCTGTTCTGATAACGGGTTTGTCCTCTGTGACGATTCTCCAGAGATAACCATTCTGAGGAAGGTTCAGTCCCAAATACACGATAACTATCTTCTACAATAGTATCCTTTGCTTCACTACGAGCAAATTTTGTCTTTTCCTTCTCCATGGACTTTATAAACCTTCTATAATCAATGAACATCCCTGTTGCATCTAATACGGGTTAACTACGTCATCTTCTGAAATCAAAGTACAAACGTATGATACATTGGGTCTTGAGTCCTGACTAATGACTTTTCCCTTTCCTATTACAGTGGTATTCGGTTCATTGGTGTATTAAAATTTTTATGTATCAAATATGAAGTCTTTTTTAGCGCTATTCAGAGTTTCAGATAGAATGTGTTCCTCTCCATTAACAGTATCTCCCTGAACAACTTGATAGTAATAGATGGTTGTTTGAATGTCTCTAGCAGCAAAAAAAAAAATATATATATATAAGTGTTATGATTTGTTCCACTAAGCGTCCTATGAATACAAATTATATTTGAACATATCTGAGACATCATTTTCAAATTTCTAATAATAAACTACATTGAATACTATTCATGCTCACAGCGGAAGTCAAAGAATCATTATAATTACAAAGTCAACAAATATAAATACAAGTACAACTACAAATACTAATACTCTATGAATGAGAGAATTAGAACAATACATAATTTAAATGTATCTCTTTTATTCATTTAATCCATTTTGCTTTTCAATGCAATCTTAATACTTTCATACTCTCAACCAACTGTAATTGGGATTTATACTTCAATATCGAAATTTCAAATAATATTTTAATCAATTGTACAATTGGACTGCATTGAAATATTTTTCCCAACATCCTGATTACTGCCAGCAATGTAGTGAGCCCTATATGGGCCACATCATCGAGAGACGTTTTCAGGTTACAGAATATTGGAATAGAAGGAATAAACACTTTTTGTAAATCAGAATTATTATTGAGTTCTTTCAGTTAACGATAACTCTAGTCATGGTTGTTCACTTGGCACCTCTATGGTCACTTCAAATGGGGCGGTTGCTGTCCCAAAGGCCGGGCGTCGGGGTGGAGAGTCGTGTGCTAGATGAATGTAAACACTATTTGATTCATAGTCAGAATGCCGCTAAGTGTGTAGATTCTCCCTTGAGAAAAACTTATCAAAACTCTCCACACCCACGAGAGACCCTGTCATGAAGGGTAAGAGACAACTCATGTTCTCTCTACATTCACTACGTTCCACTACAACCACCTCAACGTAATATGAACATCAATAGATAATGCACTTGGAACGTTCCAATCAAGATAAGAAATGAATTTATGTCAATTGGGAAAAAATTTAATTATAGGGAAATTGAATATTTCTTCAAAACTATTTTTTAACAGATTTCTGTTATCCATATACTCTTCCTCAAAAATATATTATATCATAATATCTTCATAAAATCTAATAGAAATACATTATATTATGAAAGACTAACCCCGTACTTTACTATAAATCCATCCCACTTAAACAGGGTATTAATAGTATGGAAGGAAAAACATAACAGGAATGAAATTCACATTTTACATTAAATCCAGAATAAATTCATTGAATTCAAATCCACTACAGAGCATCTAGTCATTGATTGAGACACATGATGTGGTCGCCTTTAGTCACCGCTGTAGATTAGGAATTTACGAATCCCGAAGTGGTCAACTAACGTATGGGATGTTTCATGGAAAGGTTGTCTTTATGATCGACTAATATCGCTTTTATAACCCAGGTAATGGTTGATGTTCGATTCATGTGAACGTTAGTGGTACCGGAAGTCGACAGTAACAATACAGATTTTACTAAAGGTACATAAAAGCCAAGTTCTGAACGTACTTCAGTATTCCTAAACCTTCTATTATCTGACTTGAATACAGTTCGGTATTGAACTAAATTAACCTTTGTATTGGCTAACTCGAATGTTGGTTGTTTGGGAATACGCTGATTCAAGCTGTATATCTAGTCGTTGAATTTCACTAATTTTGAATAGAAATATTCTGATAAAACAAATTTCTCGCAGTATCTCTGCACTTATGCAGAAGATATATTGTTCGTCTCCAAAGAGCATGTGGAATACTGTAAGCAACTGTTTGTTTCGTGGAGCAGCACTGGTAAGTCCAGAAGACACAATGTATTAATATTATATTATATTGAATTCTATAGAATGTATGAATGTATTCATGTAAACAATGTATTCATTCTCCTGCGCACATGCTAACATCACTGTGAGTCATTTTGACATATCGTTGTCAGTCAGAAGGGTTGTTACTATCGAGTGTGACATGTAATCTAAAATTTCTTGGATGTCAGAACACCTGCAGGGTACATCTTCCAAGCAATTAAATGGTTGGAGGAGACGTAGTTTCTTTTATACTCATACAATAGGTTAGATGATGACTTGGGTAAATAGTTTGTCTATGGGTGAATCTATATTCTATCATGACATCAATTGCAGCTAAGTATTCCTCTTCATTGTAGCCACTCTTCCCCATCATTATTATCAGATCTCTCATGTTGAAACGTTTGTTAACTGTTGTCATCAAATCTCGAGTTAGTGTGGGAAAGGCGTTATTAGTTGGGATTCGATATGGATGATATTTTATACAGGATGGTAGCTGATCAATGTCTACACCATAGTAAAGAGCTTCAACAGTTGCACACTGCGCCAATTTGTAGAGGCTGGGAGGGTCTGTCATCCTGTAAAAATTGAATTCAAATGTTATTTTATTGCACATATATAATACTGACTAGAATAGATAACCATCACTGTTGTTGATAGTGTGTCAAACCATCATACAGTTGGTTAGGGAGTAACATATTGGGAGCAATGGTTGGGGAATAGTTTGCAAATGGTACACCACTCCATTGCATGGCTGGTAGAAGTTCATCACCATACTTATCCCTTTAAGAGATCTCTTCTGGTGGTGGACAAGGAGTTTCCACACTTGTACCAGCTGCTTCATCCAACCAATCCTCTTCATCAATTTCATAATCTAAAATCTCCTCAGCAGGTGGGGGACTGCCTGCTTGCTGTTGTCTGGCTCTGAAGGCAACTCCCCACTCAGGGTTGTAAGGAGGAGGTAGATCATCCTCAGGTTCAACTGCATTGTAAACCTGAGGATCAACTATCTCCTCCTCATCCTCCCACAGCTCAATCCAGGCTAGGGGCTCCAATTCCTGTGGAGGGGTTGCTGGCGTTGGAGTCAGGTTTTGGCCAGAATTCTGCAATCCCCAGTTCCTAAGGTTCTCCTCTGAGTTTGCTAGCTCCCAGTTCTTGCTAGGCATGGGAGGCGTGGGAACTCTAGGGATCACCCAGTTCCTTGTGGAAGTTTGCATTCTTGGATCCTGCGGTGAGGCCAATTGGTGGGATGAAGGGCTACTGCCAAATTGAAGCTGTCTTGGCCTCAGCTGGTGGGATGATTGTTGGTGGCAATATGGCTGCTGTTGGTGGGGTGACTGTCGACGGTGGGGTGACTGGTGGCGGCGGTTGGATGACTGGTGGCAGTGGGGTGACTGGCGGCGGTTGGATGACTGGCGGCGGTGGGGTGACTGGTGGTGGCGGTTGGATGACTGGCAGCGGTGGGGTGACTGGTGGCAGCGGTTGGATGACTGGCGGCAGTGGGGTGACTGATGGCGGTGGAGTAACTGGTGGCAGCGGTTGGATGACTGGCGGTGGTGGGGTGACTGGTGGCAGCAGTTGGATGACTGGCGGCAGTGTGGTGACTGGTGGCAGTGGTTGGATGACTGGCAGCGGTGGGATGACTGGTGACAGTTGGATGACTGGTGTGGTGGGGTGACTGGCTGCGGCGAGATGAGGAGCTGGCTGGCAAATGAGTTGTCCCCTGGATTAATTGTAGTCCCTGCTGGATTGATTGAGCTCCCAGCAGGGTGAGGCAGTTCATTATGGCTGCAGCAGGCCCCATCATCACTGTGATGACTCCATTATACTGTGATGACTCCATTACTGTGATGACTTGCTCTCAGCCACCTTGAACAAAGCAATGATTGGTTAGGTTCTGAAATGGTATGATAGGTTGTGAGGTTCAACAAAGCAATGGATGGATAGGTTAAGGAATGGTTAGGATAGGTTAGGTTAGGTTCGGTTTGGTTAGGTTCGGTTGGAAAAGGTTAGGTTGGATTAGGCTTGGTTTGGTTAGGCTAGGCTAGGTTTGGTAGGAATAGGAAGCTAATAATGGGATTGCCTGATGTTAAGCCAGCCATCAATCCATGTGTGGCAATACCTGCATTTTCTTGCTCCTAGCATGCATATTTTGCATGCTAGGTGCATGCAGGGCAAGAGTAGACAGGAGTTATCCACTTCTCTGCATACAGAACATACACTCACGAGATGATGACGATGATCTGGCTCTTCATCACTGTAATCATTGTCATCAACTTGTAAGCTCATGTTCTGTATGTTGAGTCGTCTCCGGATGTGGACTTTGCTCCTTAGAAATGTCATCATCCTCCTCTCTTCATAGCTGCCTGAATGATCTTGATTGGCAGGGGCTGGGGATTGGGCTGGGGTTGAGGATCGAGGTCTGATACTTTCAGATGTGGGGGATGAAGGCAGTGAATCAGTGTCAATATCTAGGATTGAGGGTCGGATGTTTGGGTGTGTTGGGATGGAGGTTCATTGATGTTCATTTGAAATGTTCTAGGAGATGATGGTTGTGAGCTGTATGGTGGGGGTGGGGAATGTGAATGGGGTCTGGGATCTATTTCATCATAGGGGGGAAGGTGAGATGGGTGCTCCTGATTATCAGAACCATTGCCGCTCATGTCTGAAAACCTGAAAACAACATACACACCTTCATCACTATCAATGTCAAACATACTGTGGGGACAGCCTAATTCTATGGCAAAGACTTATTATACGTTTTTAGGTTAGGATGGAATACAACCACCAACTCTATGTATCAGAGCCTAATTCAGAATTCAACTCAAAACTTCCAATACTTAAAGCATGCAGTCTCTAACTCTATGTATCAGAACAATTCAGAATTAAACTCTCAACTTGCATCTTACTCTATGTATCAGAACCTAATCCAGAATTAAACTCTTAACTTGCATCATACTCTATGTATCAGAACCTAATTCACAATTAAACTGAACATTTTCGAATTTAATTGACAGTCTCAAACCACCTACTTCAGAATTCAACTCAATTTTTTTTTAATTCAATTGTCAAATCAGGAATACAATATATATATATATATAATATATATATATATATATATATAGCCATAAAATGCACTGGTACTTACTCTTAGATGATGATAATAACGAAAGTAATCCAAAACAAGTACAAAAATCACACACACACACACACACACACACGTACTGACAGCATGACTGCACAAGACACAATGTCCCACTTCTTGCAGATAAACTACTTTTATAGCAGATCCCCAGTTATTTATTTTTTATTTATTCTCGATTATCTTTTATTCATTTATTTATTTATTTTAATTTTTTTTTAATTTTTTTTTTTTAGGTTAGGTTAGGTTAGGTTTGGTCATCTTGGGTGACCTTGAGGTTAGGTTTGGTCGTCTTGGGTGACCTTGAGGTTAGGTTTGGTCGATTTGGGTGACCTTGAGGTGGAGGAGGACTCTGGGACACTTGTGTAGATTTAAAATCTAGACTTTTATAAGTATTAAACTATCCTACATTTAATTCTTTAAATATCAACTATATTGACTTTATCAACCATATCTCAACAAAATCTTATTTTTCAGGGTTAAGACTTATCCCTTCTCCCAAAATTAGATGTCTAAGATATTCTACTTGAGATTCAACATAACGGCATTTCCATCCCTGAATGGATAAATTTGCTAATTTTAGTTCTTGAAAGACTTGTCTCAATCGACATCCATGCTGTTCATTATTCGAAAAAAAACACTACACTACATAGGATTCAATATCAGTTGTATTTGTATGTGTTTTGAAATCTTGTACACTTCTATCTTAACTTTTCAGGGATAGGACTTATCCCTTCTCCCAAAATTAGATGTCTAAGATATTCTACCTGAAATACAGCAAAAAGACATTTCCATCCATGAATTGTTAAATTTGCTAATTTTAGTTTTTGGATGACTTGTTTCAATTGACATGCATGCTGTTGTATTGTTCGAAAAAAAAAAACAACTATGTTATACAGGTACACTAAGGATTCATCTCCGTCAATACCCACCAATAGATAATCCAATAGTCACTACATGGTTGCAGGTGCATTACATAATCCAAAAGGTAATGTTAGTGTACTCCAGTGTGTGATGTAATGACCCCGAAATGGGCCAGGCTCTGGAGGGTTGTTTTCGGGTTCGGAAATGTTTAGGTTTCTAGATCAAGATGGAGGACACAGTCCTTAGAAAGCGAAAGTCCTTTTACTACATTTAATCCTCAACATGATAAGCATCATCATCATAAGCAATATTGGTACCTTGAGACGAAGACGAGATGTAGACCAGGGTTTGGCCCAACAAGTAGAGCGAAGAGGTAGATCTGTGGAAAGCGTGTGTGTACTAGCCCAGTTACTACAAGAATGTCGCGAGATATGAATTAGATCAAAGAGAAAAACGTGAGATCCACCCACGTGACTTGACATCGCTCTCTCTCTCTCTCTCTGGAGAGAGGGGGTGAGCACGTATGAGGCATTACAGTATTATGGCTTTGAGTGAGCGACCTCGTAGCTCTATTACTTATTCATTGTTTAATGAATTGATTCATCAATTCATTTGATCTTCGGCAATGATTCAGAAATACAATCCAATTTTTTTTTAGAAATGTTTGAATTAATATGTCATGAATTAATTGTCATTATTTTTGTGATGGAAATCACCTTCATGGCAAATGTATCATTTACTCTCGTTGCCTGGCAACACTTAAAATAAAGTTTGCTATCTTGTGTTTGATCAGATGACTGGCCTCCTAGTGGAACAGCTAGCAGCCGCGGACTGCAAAACTCACAGGTGGCAGCCACCCGCAAGGTTTCCACGATGAACATCATTGTCCCCCAGGGCTCTCTATATTATGGAGCAGGAGGGTCATAGTCTAGCAGCAGGTCCTCGTTTATTCATAGCCTTTCCAAAACCATGATCTCAGCCCGGTCGAAAAGCCTATCAATAATCTCGATCACCCCCATAGAGTTTTGAGGAACTGCAGGATAGCAGGGGTCTCTGTCTCACCAATACTTCACATTCTACAAGGGCAACATAATATGAAACGTTAACTTTATTAACTGTAGGACTAGTTTTGAAAAATGTCGAGGTGAATCCTTCAAGTTTCAATGGAATCGGACCAATTCCCTAGAGCTGTGACATTCTCTATCTGAGCAAGAAAATCTCCTACAGAAACCCTAGATGGATCACCGTGCCATGGCTCAATCACATTGGCCAAGGCAAAGTCCTTTACAGTCATAGGTATACTAGGTGGTTCACATTGCCTTTTTATTTGTTCTACTGCGACTTTAGTCTGTTCTGATAACGGGTTTGTCCTCTGTGACGATTCTCCATAGATAACCATTCTGAGGAAGGTTCAGTCCCAAATACACGATAACTATCTTCTAAAATAGTATCCTTTGCTTCACTACGAGCAAATTTTGTCTTTTCCTTCTCCATGGACTTTATAAACCTTCTATAATCAATGAACATCCCTGTTGCATCTAATACGGGTTAACTACGTCATCTTCTGAAATCAAAGTACAAACGTATGATACATTGGGTCTTGAGTCCTGACTAATGACTTTTCCCTTTCCTATTACAGTGGTATTCGGTTCATTGGTGTATTAAAATTTTTATGTATCAAATATGAAGTCTTTTTTAGCGCTATTCAGAGTTTCAGATAGAATGTGTTCCTCTCCATTAACAGTATCTCCCTGAACAACTTGATAGTAATAGATGGTTGTTTGAATGTCTCTAGCAGCAAAAAAAAAATATATATATATATATAAGTGTTATGATTTGTTCCACTAAGCGTCCTATGAATACAAATTATATTTGAACATATCTGAGACATCATTTTCAAATTTCTAATAATAAACTACATTGAATACTATTCATGCTCACAGCGGAAGTCAAAGAATCATTATAATTACGAAGTCAACAAATATAAATACAAGTACAACTACAAATACGAATACTCTATGAATGAGAGAATTAGAACAATACATAATTTAAATGTATCTCTTTTATTCATTTAATCCATTTTGCTTTTCTATGCAATCTTAATACTTTCATACTCTCAACCAACTGTAATTGGGATTTATACTTCAATATCGAAATTTCAAATAATATTTTAATCAATTGTACAATTGTACTGCATTAAAATATTTTTTCCAACATCCTGATTACTGCCAGCAATGTAGTGAGCCCTATATGGGCCACATCATCGAGAGACGTTTTCAGGTTACGGAATATTGGAATAGAAGGAATAAACACTTTTTGTAAATCAGAATTATTATTGAGTTCTTTCAGTTAACGATAACTCTAGTCATGGTTGGCACCTCTATGGTCACTTCAAATGGGGCGGTTGCTGTCCCAAAGGCCGGGCGTCGGGGTGGAGAGTCGTGTGCTAGATGAATGTAAACACTATTTGATTCATAGTCAGAATGCCGCTAAGTGTGTAGATTCTCCCTTGAGAAAAACTTATCAAAACTCTCCACACCCACGAGAGACCCTGTCATGAAGGGAAAGAGACAACTCACGTTCTCTCTACATTCACTACGTTGTCTTTATGGTCGACTAATATCGCTTTTATAACTCGGGTAATGGTTGATGTTTGATTCATGTGAACGTTGGTGGTACCGGAAGTCGACGGTAACAACACAGATTTTACTGAAGGTACATAAAAGCCAAGTTCTGAACGTACTTCAGTATCCCTAAACCTTCTATTATCTGACTTGAATACAGTTCGGTATTAAACTAAATTAACCTTTGTATTGGCTAACTCGAATGTTGTTCGGGAATACGCTGATTCAAGCTGTATATCCAGTCGTTAAATTTCACTAATTTTGAATAGAAATATTCTGATAAAACAAATTTCTCGCAGTATCTCTGCACTTATGCAGAAGACATATTGTTCGTCTCCAAAGAGCATGTGGAATACTGTAAGCAACTGTTTGTTTCGTGGAGCAGCACTGGTAAGTCCAGAAGACACAATGTATTAATATTATATTGTATTGAATTCTATAGAATATATGAATGTATTCATGTAAACAATGTATTCATTCTCCTGCGCACATGCTAACATCACTGTGAGTCATTTTGACATATCGTTGTCAATCATAAGTCATAAGATGCAGCTAAATAGTCATATTGTACTCTCGTCACAATTTATTTGTTGTTTTTTGTGTCAAGGAAAGGTATGGGTTTGATAGAGTAAAGAGTGAAGTAACGGTTGTGAGGCTTGAGAGAGGGATGTCATGGAAGAGGTGAATTATTCAGGTAATGGTTGAGAGAGCATGTACGGTTACGAAATGATAATATTCATAAATTTGATCGATTTCTTTAGTTGTCAATAGCGACAACCTGGTTGTCGTTTTTCTAACAAAGGATAAAATGAATTTGCATTTTTATATTTGTTCCACTAGCATTCACACAATCATAATTTGGAGACTCTGCTAGAGTTCCCATCATACTTTGCCTCCTCATAAAGCAGGGTTGTGCACGCATTCTTGATGTCTCCGGTATTGCTGTGAGATGATGTACACAATGTTTTCCTCTAGGCTGCTCAGAAAGGTGTGGATATCCTTAGCAGGAGCATCCTTGTGGGCATTGTTGTAATATAGAGTTTGAAAGCATGATTCGAATGCCTTCTCTGAGAAGACAAACTCATCCTGAGCACTTGAGGTTTGCTGGCATCTGGCGGCTTTGTTCATCTGAAACATGCATTATAACTGTTATACCTCAAGCACATAATTTATATTTGAGTGAATCAAAAAGTAATGATTATATATTTGCATAATGGGTTCATGCAATTGTAGGCTATGATACATAGAAACATGACAGCAATTATGAATAGGTATAACTAGACAGCAGGTATAATTATGAAAGTTTGAAGTCTAACCTTAGTGCTATCTCTCACACTTACTCTATATGACTTCTATGTTGAGATTTGTGATTGAGGATAGGGATTAAGAATTGAGTTTTCAATTGTGGTTAGCATCCAACCAGGCTAAAACGTATCCTCCCCAGACTTTACTATATTGCTTCTCCAAAACGAAAATTTCTGCATGCAAGTTGCATGCACGTCAATAACAGCCGGCACTGAACTTTGTATTGGCAATCCCGGCATCTCTCTTTCTTCCACATCCACATATCTCCTTTCAGCATGCCGTGGTTGCCAATCCAACTCTAATTTTGAATAGATTAGCATACTTCTTTCTTCGCCTAAGGTGCATCTTACATCCAGCAAGGGGGGTGTTGAGGGCAGGGGTTCCTGGTCAGATTCTTCTAGTGATGAGGAAGAGGAGGAAGTCAGAAGGGAGACGTACATTGTGAGGAGCTGGCATAAAGAAGGCTGGTAGGATTTGAAAACTCACCAGTTTTCCAAAGATTTCCATTAGTGGCCTAGGAAAAGACCATTAATTCCGATTTCAACAGATTATTTTATAAAAATGTAGTCACTGCTATAGACTGGGGTTCTGATTGCGTGGACAAAATTATATTTCAAATCAAAATAATATATTTGTCATTCATAAAGATAACAATAATAAATGAAACAAATACTTCATATCTATACAGAATAAAAATGAAATTCAAACTTAATTTTTCAATTGGCCTTGCCATTTTATGAAGATACTCGTAGTATGCAGTCATTTGTCCTGAACGAGTTCCTATTCTCATGAAACATAACTTACAAACATCAGAGCTTGGATCAATAATTGGTCAACTTGACATGAGTGCAGCAACTGAGTCAAACGGTATCTTCGTGCACTCAATTTCTTCAAAAATTCGTTGAATCCAATGCCACTAAAGAGCTGAGTGATTGATTGAGCCACCTGACATTATGGTTGCCTAAAGTCGCTGCTGTTGATTACGAATTCCCAAGTCAACAAATACAAATGAAAATACAACTACTAATTCCTACAAAAATACTCTATGAATAAGACATTTTCTTCTCAATACAATTTACTTCATTTTGCTTCTCAACGAAATTCTACTGTCAATCAACTGCAATTTGAATCTACTCAAATGATTTCTCAAATTTCTACTTCAATTTAATACAGTATTCCAATCAATCACACATATATATGAGATGATTAATAATTACATGATATTGAATGAGATATGCAGGTACATGTTTTACGATTTGTGTCACTGAGAGCATAAATATAAATACTTAACCGGGTATCCCATTCCGAGGATCTTAGACGCCATCCCAGATCATACTAATAAAATCAAATTATAATACTAATGAAGGTAGTCGATTAAATCAATATCATGGAGAAAAATTATACGAAATATAAAATAAATTATATAGAATATTCAAGAAAAATAGATATTCAGGTCCACTAGAAGCGATAGAATTTACTTTACTCAATGCTATTCAAACTCTAGTCAAAGATTTCTTTAGATTTTACTTTCCTCCACTTCTTCACTTTACACTACTTTTTACTTCTTCACTTTACTCTTATGAAATCTTCAATAAATAAATCACAAATGAAATGAATTCAATATTTCAATTATCTTAGCTAATTTTCCAATCATCCATGACGCTACGACCAATGTAACGGGAGGAGGTTGGGTTCGGATGTTTAGGAGAAACATACATTCCGTGAGATCAATAATATTGTTCATTTATTTACCTGACACATGCTGTTAAGTCATGATGAGACGACCAAGGGACCCAAAGTCGACAATCGGCGATGAACGACTTCAATGATGAGCAATTCGGCGAGGAACTTTCGAGTAGTCGACAATTCTGCGATGAACGTAATCAGAAAATAGGAAAACTATGAGTGGAGAAGAGTGTACAATGAGGTGGACGAGACGGAAGATTAGTCTACTGTTGAACAGTCCGACAAAAAAATCAACGAATTTACTTCTCTGAGGGAAGTGTTTCACCTTCGAACGCTGATAGATATTCTCTCCAAAAGAAGAGGTTGAGAGAGAACTCACACAACTCTGCACTACTCTCAACCAGCTGCTCCCTCATGTAAGTAAAACTTCACATAGACATCTTTCCTATTAATAGAATAAAGAGTTAAAATTTATATGTACGGGATAGTAAATATATGTTGACGCATGATAATTTCTGCATTACCAAACTGATTAACTTGAAATTTCGCATGAAGATTCCGAATTTGACCGAGGATGGTTATAGGCTTATTCTAATTCGTAATTATCAATTAATAATAATTTATTAGTAGAGATTCATACAATTTTCAAGTCTAATTTCATGTGATGATAGAAGCCCAATCAAAAGTCTCTTTATAAACTGGATCTCTTGATCTTGGGTTAGTGAGCAGGACTTGTGAGTGAATGTTTGTGATTTCGAGTAAAACTACAGTCATTTTTGTGAGAGTTTTCAACTTCAGTGAAGATTATTCATCCTCGTAATTTTGACGAAAAAGAAATATATATTTTTCAATTAATTTTCTATTGGTAAATTCATTAGTATTCTACTTTTAATTTTTATTATGGAGCTATAAAACTATAATTCAAACTAATTGTGTTTTTCACAAACCCTTGAGGAGCGCAGGTTACACCTGCTTGTCTCTCATATAACTCTAGTTTGCAGGCTGCACGTAATAGCTTCTACTAGTTGTTGCGGGAACACGAAATTGGAAATGCCATGTACATTTGAGTTCCGGACAATATTCCATTTCAGGGTTCCGCGACAGCTAGTGGAAGGTGTTATTGTCCCTGTGTGCAGGCTGCTTCACTCACTCCTCTACCCATCAAAATAATGTGAAACCAGTTCAGGCACAGCCCCCTAGCCTTTGGCGTCACACTTTATTGGTTGACTTCAACTTCAAATTTGATGGATTGTTGAGAAAATTTGCTAACAAAAATCTCAGAGACTCAGCTTCTATCTTTTAGTAGATATATTATGGACTCTGAAAAACTTTAAATGAGAATTATGCATTACAGGTTGTGCTTTCTGTGATGTGATATTTTTCCATAATGGAAACATAAATAGAAATTGTCAACCACATTTCTTATTACCATACATAATATTCATAACAGAACCTGGCGCACGTCTCATAATGTATAAGGCAAGCGCAGCGGATCTACAGAAAAGTATCATAATATAATTATTTTAATTCTTGAAACGTCCTCAATTTCGGCGGCCATGCGTAAATCCAATCGGGAAACCACATGATGAAATTTGGTAATCTCGTTTGACAGGGTGAACTGGGATTCAGCCTGAAAAAGGGACCAGCCTCATGAACGAGGTCTCATAATTCACATGGGTGGTAATCAGCAGATGACTCGCCACACCTAATTGGTCCCACCCGAAGACATGATAACGCGTCGAATGCCTTTATTAAATCCAAATATCACTTGAAGTTCGATACAAGGTATTCAAGAAGAGAACGCCCTCAAAACTATATTTTTCTGATAAAAATTCTAAATTTGGGTACTAACTAAGCATTCGATTCAGAGATATTTATAATATGCTCATTTAGGAAGTAGGAAGTAATTTAGGAAAAAGACCTATTGTTGTGGTTCTAGACCCAAATGATTAAGAATTTATGATTTATCAACAGCATTCCTTTCAAATCAAAATAAATAATTTTGTTTTGAAACACAAAACTACTATTGAAATCACCAAAAAATGTGTTTGGGAAATACTACCAATAATATTATGTACAACAGCCTAGGAGAATACTCGGTCTCTTTAACGGTCAAGACAAATATTAATTAATTTTTGGAAGTTTGTCAATGCTTGGCCAAACAAATCCGTTGCTGACTTTTTTTAGTGAAGCATTGGGGCCGGGATGCTCAGATTCTGGAGGCTGTCAAAGACTTGCCTAAAAGGTTGTGTAAGAAACGGTCAAGGTTTCCCCGTAGATACATTACAGAGCACAGTAAGTGGTGGTCCAGGAATGGGTACACGTTCCAGTGAAAGAGAATATCTCTCTTGTGTTATTATCTTGTGAAGTTCTTCATAATTTTTTTAAGATTTAACCAATAGATCGAGTATTGTATTAACAGCTTCAATACGTAAGAGTGTATCAGCAACAATGTTTTGGGTACCTTTGACATATCGTATATCCGTTGAAAACCCCGAGGTGAATGATAATTGGTTGAGTTGAATAGGTCATAGTTCTTCACAATTCTGTTCAAAAGCATAGACTGAAGGCTCGTGGTCTGTGTAGATAGTGAAGGGACCTCTCCTTGTAAGAGTTGGCGAATATGCTGCATCGTTAAATAAACCAAGTAGCTCGCGATAGTATACTGGCCAGCAACTTTCTTCCAAAGATTTTTTTTTTAAAGAAAGCAAGAGGTTTCCATAAGCCTTGAACCAGTTGTTGTAAGCATGCTTAAACTGAATAGTTAGAAGCATTAGTAAATAAACCAAGTGGTGAGCTAATATGAATGGACAAGTAGAGAATCTGAAGAAATACAGGTTGTTGCAGGTTTTGAACGCTTCTTCGAGTTCAGGAGTCCAACCAATCGGTTGAAAGCCTTTTAAAGGTGATTTACTGATTGCTCTATATAGGGGAGCTTCATACTCAGAAGCGTGTGGTATGAATCTCTGATAGAAATTGAGTATAAACCAAGAAAACGGCGGAGTCTTTGAGCTGTTTTTGGTAGGATATTCTTGAATTACTTTTACACGGTCTTCAAGTACTCGAATACCGGCAGCAGATAATATATCCAATATCCGGTATATCCAATCCGGTTTTTGCGTTTTCCATTTTTTTCGAGAACAAGTTAATAAAAAAAAAAATGAAATCTGTTACAGAGGGACAGCTAGATTTTAGAAACGTTGTTTAGAGAGGGCTTCAGGAGTCTGCTAAAGGGTTTTATGGAAAACTCCCACCACCCCACACTACTCCCAACCAGCCTCACCCTCATGTAAGTAAAACTCTACAACTCATCACCTACTCTCATTATAATTCTCGTTCTTGCTCCGTCACAAACAAACTGATACTGATTTCATGTGAAGCCAACCAAGGCACAGCCCTGGTGGTGCTCAAACAACTTCAACCAAAATTTAATGAATACCCAGTTGGAGAATTTCCCAACTGAAAAATCTCAGAGATTCTGGCCTTCTAGACCACAAACACAAGAAATTTAAATAAAATTATCAAGAATCTACTTATTTAGATAAAATTGATGCTTTGAAGATGCCTTTTGAATCTACTCGTTCCTTCCCATCTTATGAATATTAGATAGACCTATTAACTTTAACTTTAAAATAATGAAAAAGTGATTGAATTTGTAGGCTTGCAACTTCCTATTTTATTATGGATTTCAGTTCAGAATGATTCGCACTTCGCAGCTCATTCAATTTGTCGTTATAACAGCAAGCTATGAACTTCGTGATGTTCCAAAATCTCTTCAATATAAGCCTGTTTTACGTGTTTCATCTCCAAATTTTATTGCTGAGTTTCTGCCTCAATCAATATTTCGATAGTCATACTGTATCCAGACTATATCATGTACGCTCTTTTCTCCTATTACTACTAAAATCTGCCCAACACCTTTCTCATTAGTACTAAGACCCTCTACTATTATTTTTCAGGGGATGACAGTGACCAGTTCCTGACACCATACCTGACTAGACTTTGCTGACATAATACGTAAGAGATGCTGACATCATACCTGGATGTAACGGCTACTGGACAACACTCACCTTGATTAGCGACAACATCTTCATTGTGCCAACTGTGATATCAATAGGCTACTATGAATCTGTGATATCAACTGTGATTCTATGATATAAACTGTGATTAATATGATATCACTGATATCATACCTAGCTGTAACGGTTACTGAAAAATACTTCACATTGATCAGCGGTTACCTGTGTTAGGGCCAACTCTTCACTGTGTGTTTCTCTAGTCTTGTGTTATGTACGTCACCAACTAAAAATTGTGCATTTAATAATATGTGTGCCGCAAACTCGAATCTTGTGCAAAATTCTGCAACTGTTCAAATAAATAGTAACTTGCAACTTTATCTTTACAAAGTTGCATAATTATCATAAGAATGTTATTAAACTCTTGTGACACACTCTTGACTGCTCTATGCCCAATAGGAAAAGAAAAGTTGAAGTGCATTACATAACAGAGTAATGCAATTGATTGCTGAATAATACGTAATTTGAGCGGGTTTCTCTATAAATGAAAGTTTATACCTCTTCCTTATCTATATCAATAAACTCTGCCGCTCTGGCATTAACAGTAGCTCTGGCATTCCTGATGATGTCGATCATGCTGATTTTCACATGTCCAGACAGTCTACCCTTTCCGTTTGTTCGCTGCTTCTTGGATGCTGTATTCCAAGGATGAATGTTAATTCACTCAATCAGAGAGGCAATTTTTCACGATTCAACTAAATGAAGGTAGTGCCAATAAGTGGTTTAAGGAACCGTAATCTTCAGCTGCTAGCGATGCCTGGTCTGGGTTCGAATTCCGCCCACAGGCATGGATGTTTGTTCTTCTCATATCATCACTCACGCACAAGAAACATGCTCATGTGGGCATCATCTGCAAGAGAGTGTAGCCTATAGGACTACTTAGTGCAAATTCTCAACGTTGGTTTATGAATCCTACATACAGTGAATACTGTATAATACTGGGCTATAACGAATTCAAATAGTGAAATCAAATTGGCTCATTAGAAGTATTTATATTGGACTTTGATTTAGTTTTGTATTGATTGATGATTTCAATCTTGTATGCTTCAATGATTATTTGCTCCTCAGATATGAGACATTTTACTGTAAAAAAACAATTCATTACTGTACTTTGCTGCGTCATGATTTTTTATCATTTCTATACTCAACAAGTATTTCATCATTGATTCCGTTACTTAATGATAATGCCTCTGTACTCACTTTCAGTTCTGGATAAAGGTGAACAAAATCAAGATATCAAGTAAAAATCAAGACATCAATGTGAAAAATTTAGGAATAAAGAATGAATACGTATCGTACAGGTACCTTACTTTATACGTTGACAAAAGCAAAATCAAAACATAATCATAATCACATTAATCACTTATTACCTACATCATACCATAATCATAGCATTTCAGCTCATTTATAAATGTGTATTTGTATTTTATTTAATTTCCGTTATTGATTGTAATGTATCTGTATTGAATACAAGTACAATGTATCTGTACATGTATAATAAATATAGTGTTTCTTTATTTGTATTTGTTGCATTGCTTTGTTTCTTTCTTCTGTCATGGTGATCACCACATCTTTCCTGCTGTTGCTCTACTTAATCTTATTCAACTAATTATGTACTAGAAATATTATTTCATATTTTTTCAATTTGTTTTATTGAGTGCTGATATGCAATGATAATCATTTGATATTGTTTGATAATTTGATTTTATTTGCGATTAATAAGATATTATAATGTTTTGATTTTGTCAAAGTATAAAGTAGGCCTATAAATATTAACTCTATATCTAAATTTTTCACATTGATGATGTATTTAGATTTCCATCTTTTCAATTGTTCACGATTTTGTAATGTTGTCAAAAATTCATGATAAGTTGAACTTTTGTGACATTTTCACTTGGCAGAGAAAAGATAGAATAGGGGTACCATGGTGAAACAAGCATTATATTTAATATGTCTGAGGGATTTTCTGAATATGGTTAACTACTAAAGTTCATAGAATGTATAGGAATTTAATTTGTTGATTTCCTATGTTGAAATTGATTAAATGAAATTAGATGAATGCTTGAATGTTTTTAATGTGGTGATGACAAATTTTGAACTGTTTTCAGTAAAAGTATTCAAATGAACTGTTACAAGTGATAAACAAACTATACCAGTTGAAAGCATCACATGTGGCAAATCAGATGATTCGCCACAAATCTAATACTGATTCATCGTGTTGTACTCCTAATATTATGTTGAATATAGTCCTCAATTTTATTTCATATAATTATTGCAATATTGTCCGTTGCTTTTATTTCTATTTATCTGTTTTTTCAACTAAGGGTGTTTTGTACTAAACGGTATTGGGATCGACCTATCACATACAAACAAATAATAAAATATAAGATATTCTATTCAATGAAATTTTTGAATTCTTTCAATTTTTCCCAATTGTTGGGAACATTCTTCTTGGAATGAGGGAGGAATGCAGTGATAAACAAAATATTTCGCAAAATATGGAACCGATTATTTATCAATTTAGAAATTTCAAATCCCGTCGGATTTTCAACTACAATATTCACTACACCTTAACACAAATTCCAAATGTCTGTGGATGTGTGCTCCTATGATATGAAAGATTCTATAATTTATTGACTCAATGGCTCAACTTGGCAAATCACTTGAGGGTTCATACCATTTACTATAATCCTTACACTGCAAGATCATTTTTCTCATAGTCTGTCTCCATCAGAGCAGCCAGTAGTTTTTCAACTACTACTCAACACACAAACTACCACAAAACTACCAAGGTCGCCCTTGATACCGAATTCACCGTATCAATTCGAATGTTTCAATTTATTTGCCATAAAATTAGAGAATTTCTGTTCTATGTAATGTTTACCATTCTTTAGTGTCTCTCATAATACAAACTAACTATACAATTTAAATCCATGTTCCTACACGTAGATGAAATGGAATTCAAGCATTATTTGCTTCTAATCATAGTTATAGTCACAGTGATTCTGAATGATTTTTTTCCAGTTTCTCTAACATTTTATAATGCATAAACAAGGGAAACACTATCTATTTGAATGATACAATGTATCATAAATGTCATTTGAATGTTTTCAAATTAAAATTGTATTAATGGTTTGAGAGAAATCTACTCTATTCTATAAATGAGTTCTCATCTGAAGCCTGTGATATTTATGTATAAATTGTGTTATTACTATATTTATGTATGAACTGTGTTATTACTATATTTATGTATGAACTGTGTTATTACTATATTTATGTATGAACTGTGTTATTACTGTGATGTATTTTGTATAATTTTACCTAGATATGTTCTGTGATTGTCATTGTGATTGTCATTTTTGACGAAACTATATAGGCTTAAACTCTCTAGTGAATGAAACACATTATATTATTATCAAGACTGAGATGAAAATGATAAACTATCATGTTTTTTTATTGAATTGAATCTTGTATTATTGAAGTAAAATATTTTATAAAATTTTTGATTGTGTACTAATTGCTATTATAATTATTGGAATTTGTAATCTAAATTTATTATATTGATTTGGAGCAAGGAATTTGAGAATTATTGGAATCTTGTTCAAGTATCAGTTTGAACAATCAGTACTATTTTTGGTATAATATCTTAGTCGTCAATCTTATGAGGAAAATATATATTTTATAGGCCTACACAAAATAGCATATTAAATCTTACAGAAAAGTCAATATTATCCTGTTCAAGTGAGACATTTTATAGTATTTTTACAATAATTTAAGCTATTAACTATCATTAAGCGAGACTAGACTGAAGTTACAATAAACCTGATAAGTACCAACTGCGATGTGCAAATACAAAAATTTGGGTCACGCCAAAGCCAAAATGAACAGGGTATTTATATTTCATGGAAAATTTGGTAGGTTATCATGCAAAAATGCTCTTGACATGCATGAAAAACAATTTGATATTGCCTTACAGTAATTAAACAAGTTTACGTAAAAATATAACCATCCGTTATAGATTCACCAACCTTTAAGGAATACGTTAAATTTGTGCTCATCCACGGTATTTTAGGTATAATTAGGAATCAATCCTCCAACTTTCTTACAGCATTTATTCAGTTACTTCTTATTCTATCAGTTATTAGCTATATATGACAATGGTAGATGAGCTTTACATGATCTATATACATTCTTGGCTTTGTTGCCAGTATTTATTCATCTCAAAATTAAATCGCGGAAGCTAGTTTCGCGTTCTCCGCGTTTTCTGAATGGATTCCACGTCAGTTTTTTGTGTGTTCCACTGGACCCTGTAGGTGTGGGCTGACTACTTGTAGTTTTTGTGCTGCTCATTGGCTGCAAAATACATAACATGAATGAATTAAATATGAAAAACCGAAATAATAAATAAACTATAGCAAGCTTCAAAAATGCGTTAAAGGAGTATTCCGATTCTGAGGTCATGAGATCATTATTAAAATCATGAATGGGAAATATATGTACCTATCTCCCACGGATAAATTGTTGCTGAATCCATGAATTTATCGAATGAGTCTTTCCCTTTCAGGAAATAAGTGAAGAGACAAAAGAAAATCTACTATAAACTTAATGCACGTAGCTGAATTGATTGATTGTTGTAAATAACATTCTCACAGTAAGCCTAAATATTTAGATCCATGCGACTATTATAGATTTTTTTTTTTGGTTAGAAACAATGGGTTTGAATTTGAGCTTATCGATTATTCTTTCATACCCTTTCAGATTCACTCAATTTCATTGTTTCTATAAGAAGAGGATGACAAGAAAATCTAACAAAAAAATTTTCACAGTATTGTGGAGGCAAAAATCTTACACAAGACCTTAGATTAGTTAAACATGGTTTCTCGAATATAGGTTATTACTATATTCATGCTTTAAACTTCACTGTTTTCACTGTTATATTATCACCAATCTACTTCTATTCGGAATTTCACATTCTGAATATTAGATTGTAAGTATTGATAGAAATATTGATAGAGAATGTATTGATAGAAATCCCATCAAATTTTATAATTTAACACCAGGGAATTTTTCATGTAATCACACCTTTATTTTGAATTCATATTGTTTTCAATTATTGAAATATACTCAAGGTTGATATAATATTTTAATACCAAACAATAGATATACCAGATATTATTCATTACCGGTACCTTGAGGTAGTTTCTGTCCATTGGAGTAACTAGACGCATACTTAGGGAATCTCCAGCTTCTTTGATGAGTTTGACAACATCTTCATGTGGTGACCACTTCACATCATTATCACCAATAGCCACTATGAAATCCCCTTCTTTCATACCGCCATACTAGAAAATAAACATAATTATGATTAAAACGTTTGAAAATTATAAAGTTAGAAAATAATTAATTATATAATATAATAATTGATAAATAGTAAAATGATTGATATACTAATATAATAATATTAATGATAATTAACGATTATTTTATAAAATGATAATTATTGGGATTTTTATCGATATAAGGCAGTCATCAGTTCCAATTAAATGCAGCAATGTGAGAAATGATGTTGATTATTAAGATATATGTTTGTTCTTCAATTTAATGATAACGAAAACTGTTGAAGATCTAGAATTGTGGATCTGAGAAAGCTGTCTGAAAAAGGCAAAACAGACTTTGAGTTTATTTTTGGAATGTGGCTATTTCATTAAAAAAAAAGTGGATGAATGGATGAATTAAATATGATATAAGTAGTCTACCTTAACTTATTAAAGTTTTGAATTGAAAAAACGCGAAAAAATGATTTTGAAATAAATGTAGGAACATCAGTCATAATATTTACACAGCTCCTACTAGCCAATAAAAAAATCAGCCAATAAAGCTAGCCAATAAAATCATATTCTCATAGCCTCTATTAGTCCTGCATTGGGGATTTGGCCACGTTAATACTTCTTCAGAAAACACTAGAACTTGTTAGGAAATACTCTTCTCTAGTATGACACTATTCAACTATTAGCATATTTTTGCTTAACCAATGACATTTTCACAAGAAATGTTTTGAGCTCGCTCAAATGAGGTTGTGAAAGATTTATCATCAATAATCACCATAAAATTTCTATGTTTTTTATGATCACCATGATTTATTTCAACTTCGCCTTGCTCAAATATGAAAGATCAGCATTGGAAACTCACATGTGCAAGTGAACCAGAATCAACACCAGCCACGATGACAGGTGAGTCTCCCCGCACACTGAATCCAAAGCCGGTGTCGCCCTCTCCCCTCTGCAGTTGCACACTCCTTGGAGCAGTCCAATGGTGCTTGGCTGAGAATATAGCCACAGGTCCAAGTGTGTGGAATAGGTCATCCACCCTCATCTGGGCAAAATCTGGTGGAGTCAAACTCAGTTGGAAGTTAGTCGATGCTGGAAATGGAATTTCAAGATGTAATTCAACTTTTCAAATCTAATAATCAATATTTATGCCAATAAGAGAGCGGGGTAGTACATCGGCCATATTGAATCATGTCCCTTGATATCAATGTAATCTTAAAGAACATAAAGCGCCCATATTCGTTCACGTTCTATAAGTCATTGGAAAGATAATTTTATACTTCAGAGCAGTTGCTTCCTACTTCACCAATTTCTAGAATTATTCTAATTTCTAAACTCAATAATTTCAAGAATTTGGAAAAGCGATTGCTCTGCTACATCAAATAACACTTCACCCAATGGAATGTGAAGTGTGGACGTTGTGTGCTCCAAAAAGAATTCATAACTTGACTGTTTTTACATTGATCTTATGGAACATCAATTTAATATGATCAACTTAGCCGACTACTACTGAGTACTCTTTAAAGAATATGTATAGAAGGGATTTAAACTCACAAAGTAAAAATATTGTCTAGAAATATTTTATAAGTAAAATTGCTACCTATGATATATTTAAAAGTGAAAAATTGAAGAACCGGTAGTAAGTATGATTTGCTTTTCATGAAACTAGTAATCATACAAGAAATGATGACATTTTGACCATTTCATTTAGATTTTGCAATGTGCTGTTGACTTGCTAATATAATTTAAAGATCATTGCAAATCCAGATATTTTCTCTATACTGAAATTCATCTTGAATTGATAACAGAGATATCTGTTTGTTCAGATTTATGAAACTGTTTGGATTATCTGCTTGGTAATTTACAGAAAATTGAACTGATTCAATGATTTCAAAGCCCTTGATAAAATCTATTATGTGATAGTATTAGCTCTGTAGATAGGATGTGTTGAGAGGACAATTTTATGTGATCTGTATGATTTTTCTGTACATTCGATACAAAAATGAGATTTTGAACTAATATAGCCTTGATATAGGCTCTTGTACATTCATAAATCATGCTATTCAAATTATTGAATTATTCATATCATGCTATTTTTCACTGAGGGTGATGACCGCGCTCATTAAGCTTATTATAAGCTCCAGATTTGTGTGTGTGTGTGAGTGTGTGTGTGTGTGTGTGTGTGTGTGTGTGTGTGTGGTGTGTGTGTGTGTGTGTGTGTGTGTGTGTGTGTGTGTGTGTGTGTAATGGATATTTCACTCAACTTAAATTATTGATGTGTGTGTAGGCTATCAATAGCCTATAGTTATCAAAATACATTGCTCATCATCTATTAATTGATGCGCTTGACTTCACTAATTGATGAGCTTGATCATTTGGCTGATTTTTATATTCCAGAAGAAAATTGTTTTCAATTGAAAATGCGTTCTGAGCCTTTTTACAGACCTGATAACTAGTAGGCCTAAATTTTTACTGTGACCATTCAAAGTCAATAAATTGTAAAATAGTGGAGAAATTGAATGGAATAATAAAATAAAATTAGGTGCGAAGTGTTTCGATGAAAAAATAATGGAAGGCGACAATGAAATCATCTTCTTCTGAAAAGTCACTTCCTTTTATATAGAATTGGCATTGATGTGGTCAGTTGCTTCAAAGAAATGTTTTGTATAAGATAACAAATAATTTGTATGGGAAAACAAAGTTTTCATTCATTCTCTACCATGAATATGAGGAGGATCCAATAGATCATTGAACTCATCTTCAGGATCTGTGTCAGAATAAGAAGCCATTGTATTTTCCTTAGCTTTCTTCAAAACTTGAAGCAAGGCATGCTTGTTTCGCAGCTCTCTGCACATTCTCAGTAGACGATGACTCTCTTCGTGTAATAGAAGGGCTGCCCTCAGATGTGCTCGTCCTGCAATAAACAATATTCCTCAATTATTGAGACTAAATCTTTCCCAAAATACCACACAGAACTTGACAGAAGTTGTAGATTGTACTCATAATAGAACAATTTCATCAATTGAATTTTGACACTGTCAACAGATTATGTGGAGCTTGTGTGTTAGTCGAAAAACACAACAAACGAGAATGTCTCAATTCATTGGCAGTAATAAACTAATATAATACAGCAGAATCAGATTAGCAGTATTGAGCTTTCAAAGTATAACAGTATTGTAGCTAAGTGGGTAATGATCTTTGATTTGATCCGGTGAAGTAAAACTATCGTTATTCTATGATATTTGAAACATGATCGTGATAGTTCGTTATATTTTTATGATATCTGAATCGTGATCGTGGTAATGTGAAGTTGTAGCGTTTTGAGTTTTTGCGTATTGTGCCAGATATACAGAGTGTTTCAGAAGTAGTGTCAAACATTTTAGGGTATTGTACCTGGATGATTCGAGTCTACAAATGTCGTATTTTAAGTGTCCAAAACTGAGCGGTTATCTTTATAGCTGCCATTTTGTTATTTCACTTAGGAATTCTCATCTCAAGAACGAAATGTTGTACTGATCTGAAATTTGGCTTGAATAGTTATGCTATAATGACTCAACTCCAAGAAATAAAATAAAAAAGTTTCGATTTAAATTTTCAAAATGGTGGCTATTTTAAATTTTTGATTGCAAAGTTCACGAAAACCGTTCACTTTACAGAAAATTTACTGTAGACAAAAAAGTTAGCGAATTTTATCAAAATTTCAAGGATACCTCATATATTAAGATTTGTCAGATAATAACAGAGAAATTAATCATTTTCGTACAGCATTCATGATCATGAACAAACAAGATCATCTGAAAAATGTTGTAAAATAAGCTGGATGGCCATATGGAGCCATACCGAGTTTCAAAGCTTCATCTCAGATACAATTGGAATTGGAATTGGAAAAATGTAATATTGATGTTTAAATTGTGAAAAGTGGTCATGCACGCAATACGAAAATAATAAATATCCCTGTTATTCTTCGACGAATCTTAATTAATGAGGTATCCTTGAAATCTTGATAAACTTTTCTAACTTTTTTGTTCCTTGTAAATTTTCTGTAAAGTGAACGGTTTTCGTAAAATTTTCAATAAAAAATTAAAAATGGCCGCCATTTTAAAAATTTACATCGATTTTTTTTTATTTTATTTTTTAAAGTTGATTCATTATAGCACAAATATTCATGCCAAATTTCAGATCAATACATCATTTCGTTCTTGAGATAAAAATTCCTAAGTGAAAAAACAAAATGGCAGCTATTAGGTAACCGCTGAGTTTTGGACACTCAAAGTACGACATTTGTAGTCTCCTATCATCCAGTAACCAACACCCTAGAATGTTCGACACTACTTCTGAAACACTCTGTATATTTCTGGCTGTACAGGTATCCTCTCATATTTGAATAGACTAGTATATTTTCGAGTCTTCAATGTTGTTTTCCATTCCGAACTGCTTATTATTAAATCACTTTTCTAATAGCAAAAAGTGATTTATATTTTCCATTCTCTATAGGTAAGCTCATGATAAATAAAATGCTATCAATCAATGCAGATTATATAATTCATACATTTATGAGGGGTGGGGGAAATTGGAAGTGCTTAAAATGACGACTGAAGCTTTTTTTTATTGGGATCCCCCAGAATATTATGACGGGACTTTGTGCGTCACCGTCTGAACCTGTGGGGGGCCACTCTCTTTAATGGACCCCAATCCTTGAGAGATTCCTGGATACGTTAGTGCATCATCTGTTAACATATTATGGGAAAAGATTTTATATAGTCTATTTGAAAAATCAAGTCTTCAATCTGCATAATAACTCTCGAAAAAGTTGCTCTATATTATAAAGAGACTGTTCAGAGACTACTACAAATAGACTATATGAAACCTTTTTTCATAATATGTTAACATATTATATTATAATATATAGAATTTGGAGAGAATTTGTTTCTGGAAGAACAAGCATATTACCAAGAATTCTTCTCTCCTGATTGTCCCGGGGCTCCCCGATTTCCAACTGGGTCCTCTCGTCAGACTCAACGTGCAGACACTGGAGCACTTCCTTTGTTCTCTCAGACATCTCATCGAGGTCTCGGCCGAGAAGTCCTACTGCCGTATGGTAATGCGCCAGAGCTCCATAATGTTCTCGCTTAATCTGGATCAGCGACACCCATGAGTAGGGAACATAGTCACGGACGGCCGAAACTGTGATCAATGTGTGAACGGTGCAGTAAGTCTCAGCCACCTGTAAAGCAAAAATCAATAATAATAACTCAGGGCAAACAATTCAATGGTAACGGATCCAGTATGATTGTTACACATGGACATGTGGAGCAGTCACTCTGGTAAAATCGCTTGTCACTCTCCTTTGGTGGTTGGAGTCCAGGGGAAGAGTGGTCAAGTAAAACCTCAAACAGGATAATAATAAATTTTTATTTCCATTAATATAAAAATAAGCAATCTAATCAATAAAATGTACATAATATTCAAAAATACAATATATGAGATTTACTACAAATATAAATAAATTGCATTTTTTTCGGAAATTAACCTACGCAACTATGGGAAACCCATGTTCTAGAGCAGGTGTAATTAAATGCTGTGATTTAGATTTTCGTTTAATAATAGTTATTCATTAATTAGCATTTGAATGAATACGATTTCTCATTAATTTCCATCTATAACAACTTTATTTCACTCAAAAGAAGGCAGATCATGACGATCAAAGTTTAAATTTAACTACGCAACTTATATAAAGTATATGTATAGAAATTAATATTCATTATATTGGGGAAATAATTTATTGTTAATGTATAAAAAATGTATTAGTACTGTTTTTATAATCACTGACAGTTTTTTTATTCACTCAATGTTATAAATTCACAATATTTGTCAACATAATGATTATTTAGAATTATTTAGTAAAGTAAAATTTTATTAAAGTACAATTATTTATTCGTAATGAGTAAATTAAAGTTTGGTAAGTTTATTTGAAAAGACAGTGCATTGATAATCGTAGTTTTTGTGATGGGAAATGCTTGAATGAAGGCTATACAAGTAAGAAAATTTCAAGATTGAAAAGTCTAGATACAAGGATGAAACATTTGCGTACAGAGAATGAAAATAATTATGCGGAAGATCATGAATTTTGAAGATGGAAAACCTAGTTAGTAACAAATTGGCGGACATGTGCTAGACGTCGTACTTATTGTTTGGTCATTTTTTGATAAGTTTCATATAATACAAACATGCATTAGTTACAGTATCTGGTAGCCGAATTTTATATGAAATGAAAATTTGGAATGATAATTTTGTTGATAAACTTCTGAGTAAAGCTAGAGGGATTGAATACATTATTATCACCCCTTACCAATCACAGCAAGCCTCTTTTGGACTTGTGCTATTATTCCACCATTTTCACAGTTCTCTACTGGAACTGGAAGTGATAGAATCCACTCCATTGAAAGCTCTTTTCACTTATGAGAAATAATGTTTAAGATTTTAAATACCAGATTTAGAGACTTTGTGATAGATCAATTTATTTGGTGGCTGTTCAATCTTTTCATGCAAAAATTAAGTATTACTATAAAAGTATAAAATTCTGTGTTACTTGAGCTGCTTCTTGAGCAAGATCCAGGCAAACGTCAATATCCCTCTTCTCTGTAGACTGCAGTTCTAATTTTTCAAACAAACATTCTCTCGCCTGGGCCTGTGAAAAAACCATACACAACATGTTAGCCTATAAGCATTATAATAATCAACATTATATAGTGATAATAAATATATTCATTGGGTGAAAGTGTTGTCAACATAAGTTCTGAATATTGAGAATTTTTGGTAATGGATGGATATGTTGCATTATAAACGACACTATATATTAATTAGGTAGATACTAGATAGGCCTATAGGCAGGAAATTATGATTATGAACTATATACGGTACCAAGCGGAGTTTGTGAAATCGGTAACCCAATGGTAGTAGCAACTCGATCACGGAGCCAATCGCTTTTATCTCAATCTTGATCTGTCTATATTAAATATAATTCATATTATATAAATACTTTATATATTTATATATATTAATAAATATAAATACTTTATATAATACAACAAATACTCAAATGATTCGAATAACATCTAGATATATTAAATATCAAATCACATATTAAATATCATATATATTGACGTCGATGTGATCTCTGATCTGATTGATTTGAGTGAATGAGGACCCAATACATTTTTATAAGAAAACGTATTTTATAGGCAAGAACGTCCTTTGTTATTTAATTAAAAATATGAAGCACAGTGATCACTGAATTGATACAATCCTGTAATTTCCTTGGAAAGTGGGATTCACACAAACCAACATGATTAATTGATCTCTACAAAAGTGATAATTTCAAGAAGAATGATTTTTACGGAGCATATTGAGAAACTCTCATTGATTTTGATGAATGATTTATAAACGCTTGTTAAACAGAATATTAATTTATGTTGAATAGTGAAACTTAAAATGTTGTTCCTTTCAAACAGGCATTTCAAGCATTCATTATGGTACTTTCCCATCATCTACTTTATAACTTTTATGAGAAGAATATTTATTTATTGGGTTAAAACATCACTATATAGGAATGAAATAACAGTCACAAGCAAAACCCTTCTTCTCTTCCTGGATTTAGTTTATTAATTTGTGCAAAGTAGGGTTGAGTTTTTCACATTTCTCACTTAAAAAAAATCAGTTGCACAGAAGCCTCTTGAATTTTAACCAAGATTGCATTTTACCATAAATTTTTGGCTTTTATAAATACAGTACGATAATGGATTCATTGTTGTCTATATTTGCTAAGAATAGTTTCATTCATCAACTCAACAATATAAGAAAAGCCACTTGCATATAGTTATTTTGCGTTTTGCGTGAATCGTCAAGTAAGATTTACACAAACCTAGAATCATAATGACAGTTAAAATTATGAACAATTGATGCCAGTTCAACTTGTTGAAACTTCTAGCAAACAGTAAATAATAATTTCTGACGCCAAAGATCCATGAATAATGTAAAATATTGGGCCTATATACTGTTTACAAGATACAAAATAGCATATACATTATGTAATGAGTTTGAGAAACAATTTCAAATTTGAAAGTATGAACTCATCAGAAGGATCAGAAAAAAACGGGACCAAATACGAATTTTTCTTGGCTCTTACCAGCATGAGTTGTATTAGCATTTCCAACATATGTGGAGCCAGATCCATGCTGGGTGCATTTGTAAAGTTCTCATGAACATACGTGAATGTTCCTGCAGCTCTTAGGAAACTATCAACAGCTTGGTCCAGTCCTTTTGCAGTCAAACGATCTTGTTTCGCTCCAAGCTGAGTGTAAAGAGCCGCCATATTGAAGAGAACACAGGCTTTTTCAAATGCCACCGTCCTCTGGCAGCTTGGAACACCAGTCAGAGAATCGTACCTGAGAGTGAAAGATGATGAAATTTTATGAAAATATTTTTAAATGTTCAGAAATACTTCGAAAAGCTCTGTAAAATAAATTTCATCTACCATTCAAAAATCCAAATTTCAATGCTGTAACCACTATGTTAGATAATTTAGATTATTATAAAACAGATTTTTTAAGGACAACATGAGAGATCTGATATCAACACTATGTTGCAAAATGGTTCGAAAGTAATCTTGAAGGTTTTCACGTTGATAACTATTATTGGAAGTATTTAAGGTTTCATAAAATGGAATCTAATTTTTGATTAAGACTGGAATCATCGAAATGAGGGAAATTTTGTACTTTCCTCTTGAGTTCATGAGCTCATGCCCCAGGGTTAGTGGTTTAATCAATTGTGTCAGATGTCGAAATGTCATGTCATTTTTAAACTTGAAAATGGCAAATATAGTGCTCCAAACTAGTTGTGTTTATGTGAAAATGTTTAAAAAGGGTACTACAGTACTAATTTCTATAATAATTTATTATAAAACAATTCGAGTAGCCCTATTAAAATAATCTATTAGATTGAATGTTTATATATTTGTTCCGCATTTATGGCTGAACACGGTAAAGGACTTGCATGCATTAAATTTTATGTTTGTGTCGATGTTTTTGTGAGATAGGTTTTTGAAATATTGCGTTTCAAGTATAATCTGAAAGGGATAGCAATTAATGTTCAATGCAGTAATATTACTATATAAATGATTAATACGATATGTTTGTTGATGAAACATAGAAAACCACGTGATCATTGACTATATTTATCGAGATCAATATTGAATTCATAATCATATGGAATGAAAATGTGATTTCAACTAATGAGTTATTGATGGAAAACAATTCCATTCCCATCTTACATTATTTTTAAAGCTAATAAGTTTATTTTTTGAGAAGGCTCATTACATTTGAGATAATCTTATTAAAACGAATTGAATCTTGAATTTAGAACAAGGATCATGTAAGAAATTAAATACGCACGGTACGTATGGGAAATTAGCTTCTGATGGTATAGAAGTTTACAACAGATGATTTGCATTGTCGATACGTCAACCCAATCAGCCATTGGCCGTTTCCACACCGATTTCTCGGCGGTACGACACACCAGGACAGAAAGTTCTCAATTTTAATCTAATTATTTATTTCAATCTTGAAATATTCCATTAAACCAATTAAAATAATGAATGCAAATCCGTAATTTTATTGCAAGTGAATATCATGAGTGTAAATAATATTTTCTATAATCAGTTAGTTTCTCAACGATAAGATGTTCAGGTGAAGCAAAAATAGTACTTGAATTAACTTACCATTCAAAATATATTCCAAGACTTCTATCTGGTGGGAAAAATCTTCGTTCGACGAAATATAATTGATTGTAATACTGGAATAGTAATGCAATTCCTGTTCCATCTCTGTTTGGAGTCCTCATAGCCTGGAAGCAACCATTTTATACATAGAAAACAGTTTTTTATTAACACATAGTACAGAAAATCTTTCAATCCATTCCACTCCAATCGAAAGTTACCGTATATTATCTTATTCATGTGTGTGTGTGTGTGTGTGTGTGTGTGTGTGTGTGTGTGTGTGTGTGTGGTGTGTGTGGTGTGTGTGTGTGTGTGTGTGTGTGTGTGTGTGTGTGTGTGTGTGTGTGTGTGTGTGTGTGTGTGTGTGTGTGTGTGTGTGTGTGTGTGTGTGTGTGTGTGTGTGTGTGTGTGTTTTTTCTCATTTAACAAAAATTATTACAAAGATTCAACCAGAAGCTTATACACTAAATTCAAACTACCGTATATGTTTATAATTGTATGAGTTCTTGTAAGTTGTTAGTCTCAAGTAAAAATTGGAAGACTTTCCACTGATAATCAGCGAAAATTGATTGATGCTTTTTCCCTCTTCTATCAATAGTATGTTGTAATATTAATAGTACATACTACTAAACGAATTTACATGAAATAAAGTCAAAAAATAGTGGCATGGATTCACATATTTTGATAGAATGGAGGCCACATATTTCCAATTCTCCATTCAATTTAATAGAGATTTGAAAATTAATAAGTACTTGCACATTTATAAAGACTGTAATAAAGAGATTGAATTATTTTGATAAAAATTTCGTGTGATGTTGCAACCATGACCAGAAAAACCATCAATATAAAATTATTCATTCTACACTAAATTCAAACTTTAAAAACTGAACTTCACCATTCTCATAATACTCAGTTGAATGATGAATAAGTTTCATTGCCAAATGATTAGACAAGATTAAATACGTTTTACCATAGATAAAGACTAATTTATACCTGTCTAAGATCCATGAACTCCATAATGGCATCCTCATAGAGTGATCCATCTTCACTGTAATGCTCCAGTATGAAATCCTAAAAACATATAAACATTGAACGTTTAATTTAATTAAAAACATACATTTTAGATTCACATGCTTTGCTTGTCAACATATTCATTTAAACATTTTTCAGCTGTCTAGTTCTTGAGAACGCCATGATAGTTTTTGAGTCCCGCATCACAGGTTTTAGACTACCTTTGATTCCTGGCGTTTTTGAGCACTATCACAGCGACAGCGTGACAACCACCTTTAATGAATGCCATGCTCAACGAGTTGATCACACTGTAAACGTAGATCAGCTATTAACTGTGATCTATGCAATGTTTTTCAACCTATCTCTGACTTTCCACACGCTTTTCACTGCAATCAACTCGGACTGACAAGTTGACTAAACCTACATGAGCAACGTTGCCATTCTAGGACGGGGAATCATATTAAATAGGTAGCTGTGGTAAAGCGGATCAAAAATTTTTTAAATTCCTTAAATTTTCCGCTGTATAGCCAATATTCAGTAAAATTGTAACTGTTTACAGATTTATTTCTACAGTAAGATGTTATATAAATTTAGCAGGTCCATCTTTTTATTGTTATACTTTACACGTTACAAAGTGGCGTACATTATTCTTCGGTTTCAATTCCTCCCATTTTTAGATTTGAGTACAAAACGTATAAAATATTCTTCAATTTCAACAATGAAATATGTTTATTCATTAAAATAATATGTCACAAATTCAAAATGAGGAAAGTTTGACAACCAGTAAATATACTTACTTTGAATGGCTCTCTGAAGTCAATCTCTTTTGTTTCTTTGAGACCAAATGGTATCATAGGCATAACAGGTTCGAGGCTGGAAATCGAAAAATATCTTTGAACAAGCAATGTTTGAGTTTTTTCAAGATGTATTAAAATCATCCACTCAATTGTGTTTTCACAGCTAGCGCCCAAGTCTGACTTTGCTGGCTGTGCCAAAACATTAAGATTTATTATAATTTGCATTTGTCTTATGTATCTTGTATTTTTTTGGCGAAAATACTCAACAACCAAATCATTGTTTTCCAGTACATATGTGTTTAACTTGTGTGTATATTGAATAATTTCTTTGAGAATAAATTTATTTTCGAGAAAGGTGTTACTTTCACAAACTACTCTTCCAATTATGGTTTCAGAATAAATAAAGCTACAACAAATCCTTGAATCTAGGTGTTAATTAGGAGGTTTTTGAGAAAGTCGATTTGTTCAGGTATGTTCATCTGAAAACTATGTTCAAGCACCAGAATGAGACCACTTATAACTTATATGGTGACGTGAGTGCGTGCTCCAAATCAGTTTACACTCTACTTCCTCTCAATCAAACTAATTAATGCAGTGATGCTCTGCTAATATTGAAAAATACTGGTGCTAACGAAAACGCTTTTGCCAATATTTAGGGTATCGATGAATATGATTGGAATGTCTTTGATTTTTGGATCAATGATTCTCTTCAGTGACTTACATTTCTCATGTCAGTGATCTCGACACAATTATGAATTCCTTAGCTTTTTATAACCATGACTACAACCCTCCCATTCTAGCAGAAACTAAACTTTTCTCTCTTCAGTGGTTAGGCCTAACTTATATATTGTAATTTTTCTATTGAATTACGGTAATAAATGAATAAATTGTAGGTGATTAAATGCTACAATTCTGCAAGCATTGTTTTTCATTTTTTCAATGTATAAGTAAATCAATTTATATCTCCAAAGTTCACATATATAAAACTAGTCCAATACTGTTGAATAACAGTGCAATATAATATTCTTAAATATTCCAACTACTAATAATAATACATTGTTTATACCTTGCTTGCCTATAGTTCTAGACACACTATATTTTTAAGCATTCTTATGTTATTTACAATAAATCACTTGTGGGGCCTAAAAGCAAAAGCTGCAAAATCCACTTTGTGAAATTTTACAGGAGAGCAAAAAGAAAAGTTGAGGTGGTGAAACCAAATGTACAGGGATGAAATTTTTTCTATGAATTCGAATATATTAATGATGAATTTTCCCAAAGTATTAAGGCTTCAAATTCATTTGTTGATTAGTTACAGCAGTTTTTAGTTGTGACTTTGCAGGTTTTGCTTCTCAGTTTTGGATATTGCTGATTTTGCTTCCAACTTTCTATTTTACGGCTCCAGATGTTAATGAATATTGGGCATTTAAATCTAGCATTGCCTATTTTAACATAATATATTAAATTTTAGCATTGTTAAACCATCATGTTAGCATTGCCTTTACCATAATACTACTTAGAATTTGAGGAAATAATGATGTACACAGGAATAAAAAGGTAACTTTTTTATTGAAAATGGAAAAAAGTCATTGAAAAGTGAGTAGGTAGTTGAGTTCTTCTACAGTTGATTTTCTTCTAAACAATAGTCTCAGTTGATGATTCTACGGTCTCCTCACACTCCGGTTCTGCTTCTTGCTGAGTAGGCCCATCATCTTCTTGGTCACATACTTTTCGAGAAGATTTTTGTAGAAATTCAAACTCATGTTTTGAATCCAGTTGGGTCCGTAGTGAATTTCAAGAAGTCTTTGAACGTCGGTTAGTTTCACTTTTTTCACCAAGCCAACCTTTCCAGGAGAAATCAACTTAGGCTTGATGTCAGCTTTACTGGGTGACACCGGTGAAATACCATTTTCTTCATCAGGTTCCATTACACTTTAAGTTTATTGAAATAACTTAATAATATGAATATTAATAAATTCGTGAGCAGTTACCGTATTCACTACAAACCAAACCTCATTGGAAGTCAACAACATACAGCCCATCACAACTAAAAGCGGCCATGTTGGTCACATGACCAAATCAAGAACTCTGATTGGTGGAATTGGATTTTGTTGGTTATGCTTCTCAGACGTCAAACTTTGAACTTGGATATTGCAGACTTTGCAAACAAGGCTATATTTCATATATTAAAATAAAATATTTCCGAGCAGTTTTTGCCTTCAAGAGTTACATATTCTGAAACTAGACACAGAACAGCTCACAGTGGTACCAATAACTCAATTCCGGAAAAAAGGGGATTTTGCAGCTTTTGCTTTTAGCCCCCACACTTATTCCTTACATTTTAATTATGTATTGGAGTTTCATGTATCACCTCAACAGTAGGCTAGCTGTATAACAAAAAATGTTACCAAACATTGAATGCCATGTTAGATTATGTAAAGTGGAAAAATGCAGTGAAATAGGTAGGCAATAATACTGCATTCAATATTCATCTGTATTATTAATAATAAAAATTTACTGCATTTTGTCTAATTAATCATTAGATTGTATATAGTGATTGTTATTTACTCACCAGTCTCCCTGGTATAGTTCAACAGAACTATTCAACTCGGCTAACTGTTCCTTCAATAGTTGGAGGTTGGAATTGACAAAGCTCAGCTCAAGTGCTACAGTTTCTTTCAGTTTTCTGTTTGTTGTTGCCCTGAAAATATAAATTTCTTTATTTTCGAGACACAAGAATCAAATCCAAAAAAACAATATAGAAACTAATGTCAACGAACAGTAACGTCGTAACCATAACTTAATGTACCGTACCTATAGTAAAACTTCACCCTTGGAGGTAGGTACCTATAGCATGTGAGACAGATTAGCTACAATTATTCTGAATCTCAGAATAGTATAGAAACATGCCTTTTCTAAAAACATGTGCTATTGTCTTTTCTTTGAAGACAATTTAATTGTTTATAGCATGTGACTGAGTATTCGAACATTTCACACTGAAAACTTCTCACTGGAGATAGAATTTCCATATGTGATAAACTATACGAGCTAATAGAAGCTCTTCATGAGAAGCCATGCATTCTGAAGATTCGTGAAATAAATTCAGCACGTCTAAGATGCGCGTATTATTGAATCCCAAATGTGCAATTATAGGTCTAGCTTAATATTAAATAATAAAATATTCTCATTACTATACCGTTAAACTTCTCGTGTAATGCAAGACAAAGTGTAACCAAAATTTTAATTACTATGGTTACATGACTGGCAGGCATTTAATAAAAAACAAGTTAATTTTCAACCAATGGTTGATAATGGTGTTATACAATTGAATGATTCGAAATAGAGAGCTTATTTCTTCTTACAATAGTTATTATGAGATTATTATGTTATAAATTCTATAAACTTACAATTACCGTACTGAATTCTTTGAAATTATTACACTTATTCGTGGAAGTTATTTATTCTAATATTTTCCAGCCTATGTTGATACGATGCCTAAAAGCACACCTGTTTAAGTATAACTCTTGAATTTGCCACGTAATTTAATAAAAAATTCATTTTTTGTCAATTTTATACAACAATTATAAATATTAAATAATAAATCACCCGAAATTTACAAATTTGGAGAATATTGTCCTTAAATTCCCTGGGAATATTCCCTCAAACTTCAATTCCCGGGAATTTTACAATACTAATCAGAACTTATTCTACTCTTACTAAGGGTAAGGGTATCCCTTTAAGATAAGATCCATTAACGATTATTATTGTTCCTCCATAATTTGTTACAATTCATACATCTTGACGCATTAGCAAAGCATTGTTCGAAAAATTAGTGGTTCCACAAAGAAGTCATTGTTAATACATGTGAACTTTCAAGGTTTAATAATTACTCATCTGGTCATAATCTATGTCCTGGAAAATCTACTGCATTATTCACTGAGATAGGAGTTTGAAGAAGGATGAATGATGATATCAAGTATTGATATAATTGTTGTAGCTAATTTCATGAGCAATTGTGTCATTACCATTGACCATAATAATCTAAATACCTGGTATATGCAGTAAAAACCTATAAACCAAACACCTGTTTTTAGATATCCTTGTTTGAAATTCCTCTTCAAATATGTAACTGAAAACAATTTTACAAATAAAATTTTATAATATTTTTCATTATTTATAATATCTATAAGATTTTACAATAATTGATTTTCTTTCAAAAGCAGTCTATTATTTTATTAATTGAAATATTATTTTTCAAGTGTTCTCATTATTGTGCAATTTTTGCATTTCCATTCCACTATACGATCACTTCAGTCATTTATATCGTATGATACACAATACACATTCTTTCCAATGTGAGTATTTTCATATAACATATTTAAGAATCCTTGAACCCAGAAAAGATCATACTAATATCTTATATGATATTTAAAATAAGTAGGTATCTACTGCAAAAAACACTAGCATTTAGATAATTTGGAAGAGCTGTTGAATTACATTACGAGCCATTTGAAAGAGAAACATAAGTTTCGCGTTTAAAGATGTCAATTTCCAGCGTTCTCAATATCCAGTCTGATAGTCTCTTGATTGTTTGACGGAAGGAAGCAAGCTCAAATGATAAATACTGAAATGTTCTTGGTGATCTGATGATCTTATCTCTGGATGAGTTAGCAGGGGGTCCAGGGGGCGGTCTATCCCCTTACTAGACGGATAGACTAAGTGAAGCGAGTCTGCCGGCTACTTTCAATATATTATTGCCCATGATGTTATGTATTTGCTGTAGCCAATTGCACGACCCTGATGGGATCGGGCTGGAGCTTGAGCTCCTTTGGAGTTCGTTCCTCGCTCCTGTCTCAGGAAGTACTGGATCCACCAGTTGCTGGCGCTGGTTCTCATGGTGAAGGTAAAAACGCCAATCAGGGGGAATCATAGCACACGTGATGACTGTGTGACTCCGTTCCTGAAAGTAGCGTGGCTTATAGCAGTGCTGCTGGGTGAAGGCTCCAGACTATGGGAGGTTCATGATTTGACCAAGTCGCCTGAACTCTCCGTCTCTTGGAGTAGCTGGGCACAGTGAAGAATCCAGTGGAGTTTCGGGGTTAGCCAATGAGAGACCAGACTATGGGAATGAGGGTACTCCCATCTTTGGAAGTAGCAAGCATGTGAAGTAGCATCATAGCATGTCGAAAACCCCTATCGCTGGTGCTTCTTTCCGAAACGCTCATGTTCCCTTCAGTAGTACAGAATACCATCTATCATATACAATTGGGAATCACGAGTATTTTTCCTGGCCTTTAGACGAGTTAGAGGATACGTCCGGACTTCGCCAGGGCCACGTACCGCCGGAACTGTATAGTAGTGGTTCCATTCAATACAGGCTAACTTCTCCATGATATTCGCCTACCGACTTGGCAGTGCCGTCATTTGCAGACCTCATCCCCAGCAGCATGAAAAGTTCTCAGACCTCCATGGAAAATGAAGATAATTGGCATTCGAACAGGAGGTTTTGTATAGTCCGAAGTCTGGGTTCCACATCGATTGACGATTTATCCATTGAAACAACACATGCATAAATGAATAATAGTCGAGATTCCAAAATAATTAAGAAATTATTGATAATATCAATTTTAGTCAATTCATTTTTTATAGATATTCGATTTCTACATTATATTTCTCTATCATTAATATAGTTGATTCAAATATTCAATAATAAATCTATGATTAATATCTGAAAGTGGAATCTGTATGACTTCAATTGAGCTATAAAACTGTAATGATTATCAAAACACAAAAAAAATTTCAATGCTATCAATTATTATCAAACAAATCCTTATATTTCAATATGTTGAGCTTGATCCGAATTTTCAATGTATTAGGTAATCTTCATAATACATCGTTCCTGATGATTGATTCAATATTTATTCGTCTATGCGGACTGATCCTCTTCTGTATTCCACACGATTGATTGCCAAGCTACCAAACAGGCATTCAAAGTATCTTTGTCGAATCTTATTTTTCAAACAGGCATTCAATGTATCTTTGTCAAAACTTATTTTTAACATGAATACAATATTTTTTTTGTCTTCTCGGCCAGCAATCTCTACTTTTCAAATAGTAACATTCCTATACATTGAGAACTTGAGAGTCTATCAACTTTTCGCTAATGTATAAAGTGATAACTTTTTTAATATCATTCTTCAGTCTTATTGATGAAATAATAAATGACATATAATTCGTAAATAAAATAAAACCTAGTTATATAAATAGGATGAAGCATCTTGTGGAATAGTAGCTATATTATGATGGTGTTAGTAGCCTACTTGACAAGACCAATTGCTTTTATAATAGTTTAAGCAGGAAGAATAGTTTTCAAGAAACACATAAAACCACTCAATGAATCAGGAACAGTGTAAACTCAAGAGTCCATCATCATGTCATAACAAAATGTTAAGGAAAGATAAGAATGTTACATAACTTTTCATAATTTTTTTTATAAGCTTGTTTTTACTGGAATCCTTACTAGATTATGGAGACTGTTCTATTTGCAGTGATGGTTTGAAAAACATCTATATTCATCAACTTTTAGACAGTTCTTCGTCCTCCTTTCTTAAAGGAGTCTCAATTACATGCCAGAACCTGAATTTTAAAACCTATATTCAACTATTCCAATTCCTCTACTATCTCATCTACCATCCTTCTATTCCAATGTGCATTCAGTTTGTCTTTTAAGAGAAGGTGTATCGCCTTATGATGATGATATGGTTTCAAGGTCAATTTAGTGTTAGAGAAGACTCTGAAGTCTTAACTTCGCCTAATGAAGAGTATTTTCATTTTTCATCCTATTGTAATGAGGAACTTCACTCCCTCTTTTGGCTGAAACGTATTCAGAAAAATATATGATAACATAGTAGTCTTTGTGTTAATTCAATTAATTGGTTAGAATTTGTTTTAGGTAGGTACTGTATCGCTGGCTATCGCTAGTATAGTCAATATCTTTCTATGCAATATTCAATTCTACTGCCTATAGAATGATAAAAGTTATTGAATTTGGAATTGAATCCTGAATCTGACTTGGTTATTGTTATACAATGAATGGGGAACGCAATACTGATCACAGAACATACTATTGAAACTATTGAACGCAGCAATGTTCATTAAACAGAAATTACGTATTTTTTATGTTCTTGGATTATCATATTTTATAATCTGTCTATATCACCAGATACTGTGGGGTGATAGCGTTGTATCATTTTAGATGATCTTTACTTTAATAAAGGAAAGAACTGGCTTATACAAATATGGGATAAGAAAATTATGTTTGACGCATCATCACGTCTGAACTACTGGACTGATTAACTTGAAATTTCGCACATAGATTCTTAATTAACCGAGGGTGGTTATAGGCCTATTTTCAATTATTAAGGATTTTTAACAATTATTACTTGCTAAGTGCTTGTACACTATAGGAGAATATTTTGAGGTTGACTGGAGTTAGGTGTTACAACGCTGTAGCCTACATCCTAACATTTAGTATATTTTTTACTAATAGCTTTAAGTTTTGTTGTGAACGGTGAACCCAGGGCCGGCTCCAGGGATGGGCAGATATTGGGGGCGGCAAATTTTAAGGAACAGAAATTTTAAAAATACAAATGAATATTAAATTCATAATAGTAGATGTGAATAGTAAAATTATATAAGAAGCTTTACCAAACTCGAGCTAATGAAGACTTTGACTTTTCTGAGATCAACAATGTCCCAGGAACGTCTGAGTGGTCTAGCAAACATAAAATAGCTCAGTCCCTAGATCTTGAAGAATTGGTGAAGAGATTTTCCCATGCAAAGATCAGACGAGTTCTACTTAATTAAACAGGTGTGTTAAACAAACTTGTGTTTGAAATTGAAATTGTAGTTTTAATTACTTTGCAAGATAAGTAGGCCTTATACTCTCTTGCAGTCTGCGTCTTGAGGCTGTGCAAAGGCTAAAAATAAATTTTGTACTAGTGGTATTTTTCGAAGTTTTTTGATTTGTATATTATCAAGCTATCAAAATGAAAAGGTTTTCTTGAGAAATATTTATTTGTGCAACTAGTGCGCAAAGTGACAGATTGCTGCACCGAAAGAAACGTTTACGGAATGGTTTCTTGAGTGCATCAGAGGAACTTTGCGCACGTATTTCACAATGAATTTTTCCTACTGTTACCATTGAATATGAGAAGTGGTTGATTATGGGTAAAATGATGGCTGAAATCCATCAAATGTTTGTCTGTAGAATTTTGTTATTAATGACAACTTTAATTTATTTTAAACTTGATAATCCAATTGAAAATTGATAATCGATAATCTATTCAAATTAAAAATTAAATCAATGCAATTAATTTGAAAAATTAATAATTTTCAGCAAATCTTAATTTCTAAATAATTTTTCAACCAATCAATTTATGAATGAAAAAAATATTATTTGAAATAATGAATAATTAATAATATTCAAAATGTATAATTTAATGAGTTCTCATTTTTATTTATTTAAAAATCAGAAAAAATATAGATAGAACAAATTTGGATTCAAAATACACGCCAACAATGTCAACAGCTGATTGGGATGGATGCAAGATAATACGCAAAGTAATACTTTGCGCACTAGAGCGGAAAAGTGATTCTTTGCGTTCTGTAATTAGTGCAGGAATGGTCACTTTTCAAGGTAACTGTAGGAAAAAATGTTTTCCTCAGAAAACTTTTTCATTTTGATAGCTTGATAATATACAAATCGAAGAACATTCAATCAATTGTATCTTAAACAGCTGATAGCCTTCGGGTAAATTTTCAAGTCGGCTTATAAAAAATATATCTACAACCATAAAAATAATTTTAAAACGTGCAATTTACACTTGGGACTCCTAGTACATAATTATTCAGAGTTTACTGAGACTCTATGGTGCGAATGGCGCGATTGCATCACAGCTGGGACACAATAGTTAGGCGATCGCTCAAGGAAGCGGTGGAAACCGGGATTAACAATTATAGTTTTTGTTAAATAAGTTGAGACTTGGCCCTCCATCCAAAGAATTTACAGGGTGTAAAATTACAGGGTGCAATCGTGTAAAATTGCAACATTATCAAATTTCCAATTCAACGTCAGAATGAAGAATATCAATATTGGATGTAGAATATTATCCCCGATATCCTAGTATAACTAAAAAAGCTTCAGGGTTGAAGGATTAGAAGAAAATTAAAATTTTATGATTGGAAAATATAAAATTATTACGACACCCGATGATTCTGAGAGAAGTGATATTTAAAAGAAAAGCAAATCTTCGCGATGTTTCAAATTTTATAATAAAATTTGAATTTCCTTTTAATCCTTCAATCCTGAAGCTTTTTTGGTACTACTAGGATGTCGGGGATGATATTCTACATCCAATTCTGACGTTGAAATGGAAATTTGAGATAATTGCAATTTTACACAATTTGGCAACTCTGTAATTTCTTCGGATGGAGGGCCAACTCAACTTATTCTACACAAACTATAGACGGGATACTTGTAAGTGGGGGGAGGGGGCGGCGGTTGCCGATCTCGCCCAGGGCGACAAAGTCCCTAGAGCCGTGTCTGTGTGAACATTTCATTGTTTTATGTTGTCTGACAATGATCCATGTATTATTGTAATATTTATGACCAATAAAATATTTATTTATTTCATTACGTCAAGTTTTCAGTTTGTCAAGTATTAAAATTGAACCTTGTGGAGCACGGGTTACCTGCTAGTGGAGAATAAAAACTGGGAATCAAGGAATTGGAATTGCTATTTGTAACGTTCTTTCTAGCATTTTTTTTCCATTGAGAATAAAAAATGTTGTTCATTCCAATAATTCGAAGCATCTCTACTTTATTTGAACAATCAGATTGAACGTTACTCATGTGGCTAGAGCACAAAATCGTGAATCAGTTCAATCAGGAAACATTTAATGTGCAATTTTGATTATAATAATTATTCAAATAACACAGGATCTTCATATGAATCCAACTACCCTATAACAATAGTTGAAGGAGTGATTTTGAAAATTGGTGCGAAAACTGAAAGAAAGAGAATCTATTTTTATTTGAGGAATGATCTCGAATTAAGAGGGAATTTGATTTTTAAAAAAAATTGATTTCAATCAATCAAGATAATTGGAACTTACTTGAATAGATTCTCAGCACCAGCCCGCAGCCTTAATTCCTTATTGATTTCCTGGTTTAGCTTGGATCGTTTGTTCTGTAGTTTTCCTCTGCATGTCGCCACTCGAGGATCGGATCCCTTGAAAAGAAAATACATCATTGAATTGAATTGAATGACTGCCTTTATTCCAATCCCAGGAGGGCAAAGTCGAAGGAGGTCAAATAATTTTTCTATTAAGAGAAGAGTTGGTGAAAACAATTCAGAGCACAAGAGTATTTCAAGGTAGATAGTAAACAAATAATTCTGATAATTCGTAGAATGACAGTTTCTTCAATTAGATTTTTCAGGTGATTTTAAGGCCTCAGTAATGAACCGCCATTTGAAACGTTTTTCTCATGAAAACACAAAGATGCAGTCAAATATCACAAATTAATTTGGAGAAAAACTCAATCTCGTTTCAACACCTATGGTGACATAGAAACTTGGAAGAAAATAAATTCGTGATATTTGACCACATCTTTGTGTTTTCATTATGGATAAACATCACTACCTTCGTCTCACCAAAAACGGTGTCAGAAGTTTTTCTATTTATTGATAGTAGCAGGTAAATTTGACATTTCAATTGGAGTAGATAAACAAAATAAAATATATTACAAACACAAAATGTTTCTGATACCAAATAGCGGGTTCTGATACCACACTATAGTGAGGTTCATGCTATTATGGCAGTAAAGAAATAGGATAAGAGTGTTGCCGATTCTCTGCCTTGCAACTGCCTTCTATAGTGGATAGCGTATATCTGATGTTATATTAACTGTCCATCTTGTTCATAATAAAAAATTATATACTTCAATTATGACATAGCAGTCTGATTCTCATGGAAGTTTGCTAATAGCTTCTACTAACTAACATTTGTGGAGTGATTTCGGATCGTAATGGAGATTGAAATTGAAGAATAAATAAATTATAGTTTATTCATCAAAAAATGGATTTTTCAATGATCAAATAATAATAAATTTTCTTAATTGAGATTAAATATATTGTTGATTATTCTTCTACATCGTTGAAAAACGATTTGACAACATTGCAGAGCTAGAAAAGTATAGTGATATCTGCTTTGTTGAATGATATAGCATCAACAATGAAAGGATAGCATCAACAATGTTCATCTAATTAATACTGCCACTATAACGTGAACCTCACTATAGGTCATATCTATTTTATGTTATTATTGCTAATTGTGATAGGTTTTTTTTTGTATTTGGGATGCACCCAGAGAAGCAGAATGCTTATGAAATAAACTTCACACTTGAGTCGAAGAAATATTTAGTGGTCAAAAAGAGGACATTGTTGATTAGAAATTTAAATGTTAAACAAACGTCCTACAAAACCAATGCTAGCTGAAAAGTAGGTAGAAGCATTTCTTGTAGTATTACTTCTCCAACTGGTTCTTCTTGGTGACATTTCGTTAAATTTCTGATAGTTCACCAATCTCTATAAATGGTATTCTGGTTTCTAATTTTTACCAGCATTTCCTTGTTGTGTTTCTCCTACTTTCATACAGATCTTCAACAATATTGTTGAATTTGTGGGTCACTCAAAATTCTCTTTCATAGATGAAAATACTCAGTTGAAACCTTCCGTTGAATCTCCTGTTCGATTACAATTACAAGGAATATATTTTCCTGGTATGATTGGCAGTAGCTAAGTTATAATAATGTACCATCACGTAAGATGGTATAAGGCTGATTGCATCAACTATACTACAAAGATCCTCAATTGTTGTCAATAAAATATCAAAGCATATGAAATATGTTCTAGAAACTGTGATTGAATTAAATTATTGAACATCCATTGTGACTCAAGAGTATACTCTGTAACTCATTATAAATTAATCGTTCGAGAAGTTGGAGAATATCATGGTTTCGAAATTGAAAAATGAATGCTCTGCTGTTGTGAATAGGCGTGTTATATACATCAAACATCATGCCAATAACGTAGAAGACTTAACTTTTAACAATTTGACTTTGTTATTTAGGGCTACTTGTATATACAATAAAAATAATATATAATTATAATTAATATCAATATTATATTTAATAGTCTATGTATTAGGATGATCTTGTATTATCTGAGGATTAGTCAAAGTAACGTCAAAAATATTATGAAAATATGAAAGAGGTGGGAAACATATAGATGATAAATGCAACGAAGATGTTCAAGACAACAGGAAAAAATCTTAAGCGAATTGTAATTGTGTTTCCAAGAGCAAAAGAAGAATATGGATTAGACAAAAGAAGAATATGATAGAATCTAGAATGAGGTGATAGAGGGATGAGTAATTTCCATCAGGGACTGATTTTTTGAGGGAGCAAAGGTGGGTCGAGGGCTGCATGGAGAGAATGCACTTTATGAATTCATGAATATTATTTTCAGAATCACCAGCTACAGTTTCGGAGATAAAAAACACCATCTCATACACACTAACATGTTTATTAGAGGAATAATTTTTCCTAGTAGAAGATGGCAGGCAGATAGATATGGAATGATGGTTCATTCCATATGATGTATTCATTCCCGTCGTAATATCGTTGATTATGGGACTAAATTATTGACACTTACATTGAATTTTAAAGAATATTTTATAAATCTAGATTATTCATCCACACAGTAGAAGGCTATTTAGAAGGTGAAGGACCTAATGAAAAGCTGCTATTTGAGTTTCGAAGGAAAATTTTACCTTACATTTTTCCCCAATCGACGCTTTGGGAAAGAAAATTCAAGATGATTCAATCAACTATGATCAGTAATCATTACATTCCATGATAGGATGTTAGAATCTTATTAGTTTCATCATTATATTTCTCACATGAATTCAAATGTATGATTCATGTTTCTCATTTCCCAAAAATCTTATTGCAAGAGACTTCTAGCATAGATTGAAGAAAATTATATTCCTGTAATCTCTGTCATCTCTGTTTCCATACTTTATACACACAGCTCTTTGAAAGTATTCATCACGTCAAAGTTAGTGTTGTTGATAAACAGTACCTTTAATATTTCAATTTTATTATTTCAATTCAATTTATTAAAAACACACAAAACAAGACAAAACAAAATTACAAAGATTTACGAAACAAATAAAACACAATAAAATGTTACAAATATAAAAAACCATGGACTTAGTGTTTGGGTGTGTTGGAGAAGAGAAAAAAAGAGAGGAAGATACCTAGCCAACTATGGTTTCCCATGTAATAGGCAGGCAAAGAAGAGAAGAGAAGTAATGAGGAAAAAAGGAAGGGAGAAATGGGGGGAAGGAAGAAAACAGAGGAATAGGTACTCAAAATAAAGGTAAGCGAGTCCACTGAAAAATGAAAAAACTAATGAAAAAAAAAAAAATGCTGGAGCAGAAATCTCGAGTCATATATCTAAATGGAAGAAGAAATTACTGTATGTCCAGTTTTTTATATCCAGTTTAATTTTTCCGCTGATCTTATTGTCCATGAGAAAGTGATTCGGAATGAGGTTTATTATTTTAGTACCTATGTAAATTAATTGCCTCCTTATACATTCAATATTAGTGTTATAGGTTACATATTTGTTAGCAGTGGCCCTTAGATTATAATAATTAAGAGTAGAGTTTATTGTGAGAGGAAAATCGGATCTATATTTTATTAAGTACTCAATTACGGTTTTTATGTATAATTGACGTATAGTCATGACCTCAAAATCACTAAAAACCATATCCGTTGGATAGAGCCTGGGTTTGTTTAATATAGTTTTAATTATCAGTTTTTGTGCTACAAATAATTCAGCAATATGACAGTTGAAACAGCCTCCCCAAACAACTATGCCATACTGCAGAATAGACTTGACTAGAGCATGATACATCATTTTCAGGTGGTTCTTATTAAGAATTCTGTTAACTTGGTAAAATTTAAAGGATAAATATCTAATTTTTCTACATATGTATTTAATATGAACATCCCATTTAAGGTTTTCATCAATTATAATTCCCAAATACTTAGTATTATTGACTTTTTTAATGGTGGGACAATCACAATTACCCAAGTTTAAATTGCACTGAGAATGGAGTCTCAAATCTTGATTCTCGTTAGGCTGCCCTACTCTATTTGCAGAGAAAGTAATGTAATTAGTTTTTTCAATATTTAAACTTAAGGTATTCTTATCTAACCACTTCTTAATTAAAAGCATATTATTTTCAGCTATAGTATGAACTTCATTCCATGAATTTCCGTGAAAAATAGCTGCAGTATCATCTGCAAAGGATATCACAGTTGAGTTTAGAAGTCTTAAATTTAAAAAGTCATTTACATAGAGTATGAAAAGGATGGGAGAAAGTACAGTACCTTGAGGAAGACCATAAGAAGTTAAGTTAGTTACACTAGATTGATTATTTATGGTTAGGGACTGGGTTCTGTTACTCAGATAGCTTTTGAACAATTTAAGCGAGACTCCTCTGAAACCATAGGACTCTAGTTTATTGAACAAAGTATTATGAGGTATTGTATCAAAAGCTTTGCGTATATCCAGGAAGACCGCAATAGTTTTCTTATTGGAGTTTATTTTATCAGATAAAGTATTGATGAATTTTATTAGAGCGTCAGATGTACTTTTACTATTTTGGAAACCGAATTGGTTCTTGTTGATTATTTTGTTAAGATTCAAGAAAGAAACAACTCTTGACTTTATTAGTTTCTCCATTATTTTAGCAAGGTTGCTGATAAGACTAATCGGTCTATAATTACAGGGATTAGTCGGGTCACCTTGTTTGAATAGAGGTTTTATTTTGGCTGATTTGAGGTGCTCGGGAAAATATCCCTCCTCAAAGCATCTATTAAAAATGAAAGCGAGAGGTTGAGATATAAAGTTGGCTATTTTCTTCAGCGTAATATTACCTAGACCATCAATACCAGGACTGCAATTGTTCTTTAGATTTTTAATAGTTGCCTCAACTTCAACTGGGCACGTTGGTCTCATAAAAAACGTATTATCGATCTGTATTGCAGGAAATCGATCACCAGTATTATCAGGGATATTGATAGTTTGAGCTTGTAATTTACCCACATTTGTGAAATAATTGTTGAGGGAGTGAGCATCAAGTTCAGTACTCTTTTCCTTGATACTGGCCTCACCTATAACCTCGTTTATGCACTTCCACAACTTCATGCTGTTGTTATTACAATTTTCAATTTTCCCTTTATAGTAGACTTCCTTTGCATGATTTATGATCTTATTCAAACCATTACGATAAGCCTTATATTCATTCTTTAAGATATTGTTATTAGGATCTCTTCTGAGTCTAGAATGCATTTTGTCCCGCGTGATTATTGATCTTATGATGCCTTCAGATATCCAGGGCTTCAGGGGACGAAGTCTGTTAGGTATCACTTTTACCTTCTTGCATTGATTGATGAGACTGGTCAAACGATCGACAAATTTATCCATAATAGTGTCAATGCTTCCATTCACGGTATAGATTTCTCCCCAATCTTCATTCCTTATGCGTTCCAATAGTGCATGATAGTTGGTTCTAGTTAATGTGTTTATCAATACGTTTCTATTATCCTTATTGATAGGGACCTTCACCAAGTTCAGTACAACCGCGTAGTGGTCAGTTATGGTTGTCCTAAATATAACTCCTTTAGTGAACATAGAATGGTTGCCTGAATTTTTATAAAAAATGTGGTCAATGCAAGAATTTGTTGTGGTTGTTACTCGGGTATCACCATTTATGTAAGACTTATAGCCATTACTATTGAAAATATGCAGATAATCTTGAACAGGAACACTAGTTGAATGTGTATTTATATTCATGTCTCCCGCCACACATACATTTATTCCATTAGGAATTTTACTGATTTCATTACTCAGACTATTAAGAAAATTATCAATATTTTGATTACTTGGTGATCTATAAACCCCAATCACCTTCACAATAAAATCATCAATTCTTAAGTCAGCACTAACTACATTGGCATCAGAGATATCGAGTGAAACTTCATTGAATCCTATGCAATCTTTTATGTACATGCATAATCCATCACATTTATTCTGTTTAGTGTACTTATTTATTGCCGTATATCCAGGAATGTTGAAAATGAACGGCATATCTGCAGTCAACCAGGTCTCAGTTAATATTATAATGTGAATATCAGTTTTCAATTCATTGAGGCAGCAAATAAACTGATCGAAATTAGCATTCAAACTACGTATATTCATAGACATAATATTGAAACACTCAGCATCTTTATTTCTGTCCTCGTGAAAGTGATAGTTCAAATAATCGTCGATTACATCTGTTTCATTTTCTGTTTCTAAAATATTAAGAACCTCTTCAGTGTCACTCATAACTTATTTCATCAGGTCCACTTCTCTTTTCCTTGTTCCATTCAACAAGCCCCTCACTATCTATGAATTTAAGTTTTTTAATTAGTTTGTCCACAGCATCATCTACCAGACTGGTTGTTAAATACCTGAAAGTTTCAGTGTGTCTAGACAAGGCAACAATCGCATGGGGCATGCTGTTATAGATTTCATTCTCCTTGTACTTAATTCTGATTAGAATAACATTTTTATGAGTTAGCCCTTGTGCTTCGTGGATTGTGTGAAGTGCAACATCCTCTCTCCACTTTATAGTATCACCCACCATAAGTTTTTCTTCTTGGGTGAATGTTAATATCAAAGTGTCGGGTTGTATCAGATGGTATTCCCCATTTCTGTAAGTAGGCAGAATTGAGATAGCTCTTTCATTAAGCGTCGTAATATTTCCATAGACAGTGGAAAGGACAAAACAAACATCGATAGGACATCTACGAGTTACCGTTTGTTTTGTAAAAGGTTCGCAGAATTCTGAAATTTTATGCCACCTTGTGGCATAATTACTTCTCTCAATGTAGGGTATTTGGTTTGCGTCACCAACTACAATTATTTCTGAGGCCTTACTCAAGTTAGCAATAAAACCGATGTAACCCGCATGCATAAGTAGAGCTTCATCAATAAAAACTCTATTGTATGTTTTATTCTGATTATGATTTATTATATATGAGCCAACTGTCCTGTAATCAAGCTTAAGACGATTACAATGTTTTCGACCATACCTTTCAATGACAGTTTCACGGATTGCTTTAATACCTGCCCGTGTTTGAGTGAGTACTAGATCCTTGCCAGGCTCATGATGCGAGACTATAAAGTAAGATTTACCACAGCCGGGAACACCGTCATACCACTTTATTTTAGGAAGTTTACACTCATGAAGAGTTATTCTATTTATAGTTTTTATTAATTCGCTATTCAGCATAAGTGTAGTATTACGTGTGACTAAAACATATCGTTCTTTAGTAGAGAATTTTAAAGTATCCTCTTGAAATTCTACGTAACTTCCACCCTGCTCCAAACAATATCCCATTCGGTATTTAGAGTTTGTTTTGAATAGGAATCTTTTCAAATTATTATCATAGATGTTCATATTGTTATTCAGGACGCTTATTAGTTCATCACCTGATATTGACATGTTTCTATGCGTGATCCTAAGAAGAATATTTTTATATATTTTAGCATTTTCGTTATCAGTGTTTTGAAGTAGGGTCCGTAATTCAATCATAGAGTTTATGAATGCTTCACGTTTATTATTACCTTCAAAGAATCCCACTTAATAATAGATTCGAAAAGACGTTCAATTGTTTCATTTTGATCCAAGAATCAATAAACCAGTGAGAAATAGATAACTATAAATAATTGCCTTAGAATTCCTATGTTGAATAGAGTAAGAGAGTTCCAGCCATATATTCAGAAAACAATTTCTTTTATTGGTGCGTATGTGTGTGTAGGTGTGTCTGTGTGTATGATTGCGTGAGGTTGAGGTGCCCTTAACCTTGCCAAGCTTCCTTGTTTTAATGACCTCATCTTGTCCAATAGGATACACGCATCGTCGGCTTTAGAAGGAAGTCGACGGTCTTTGTAATCGCAGACAAACATCTCTGGCTATTCTGTTTCTGTGCACTTCATTTCCCTTGAAGAACAATGGACATGGGTACTCTTCTTATTTTTCCTCCAGTTCTTCTCCTCCACTTTCTTCATTCCATCTCATTCCCCTTCACATTTCTTCTCCACTTTCTTGTCTCAGTCTTCTCCTCGGTCGTTGGTTTTTTGTTGTTTGGAGTCGTTGTCTGCGGTCTTTGAATGCAGTCAGGTTCGACTTGAGGGGTCTGGGTGGCGGTTAGTTGGAGCCTGTGGCAAGTGCGAAGAGAATTCCTTACAGAGGAGATGGATTGGTGTCAAGGAAGGAGGAATCGTCATTGTGGCTGTAATCATGATAGGGTTCACTGAAGATAATAGTAGGAAAGAATCTGGCTGCTTGAGAGTATTTGTTACCAGTGGCGGTTCTAGGCCTAGGCTGGGTAGGCGGCCGCCTACCCAGTTTTTATGAGATTTTTTAAAAAAATTTCATGTAAACCTAAAAATGTTAAATAGAAAAATAAATTTTGGAAGTATATTTAAATGTTTATAGTCATGAGTTATATTTTAGATGATTCAACAGAAAATTGTTTTTATTCTATTCTATTACTATGCCACATTTGCAGTGCGTGAACGCAGGGCTTTCTATGCTTAGAACGGGGAAAACATACCTCAGGTCTACAATGACAACACAACGTCTAACTAATCTTTCAATTTTATCTATTGAACGAGAGGAAAGTGAAAGGCTGATTAAGAACCCTGAAAAAATCTTAGAGGCGTTCAGCAATGTTGGGCAAAGAAGACTACAGTTGTAAATATAAAATGTATTACTCTATGTTCTAAATAATGTTAAAGTGTAATAAACCGTTAATTTCATGAATACTAAAATGTGTATTTATTTCAGAAATTTCCTTCGATATTCCAAATAAATAGCCTATCAAATTGAAATATTATTTGAAAGAATGATTAAAACAGCAAAATTATGGTTGGCCTATTAGCAAAATAGTGTCGAATTGAACAATTAAATATGAGTATTAACAATTTTTATATTTATTAATACATCTTCATTTAATACCTATATGCTTTGACGTCTTTTTTACATGAATTACTTAAGTAGCCCTACCCTAGGTCTATGAATAGACCTACAGTATGATAAGTTTTGCCTACCCAGTTTTTTATGTCTAGAACCGCCACAGCTTGGCGAGTTGAAAAGTATCTTTCAATAATATGACAAAGGAGCTATTCAATAGATTATTGAGAGAAACTTACAGAGAATTTGAAAAATTGAAAATGTTATTAATTGAATAAGCTGAAAGTAAATTACGATGGTAGAATATTGGTAAGTAGAAGTAAGACAGTAGATTGAGATTAGAAAATATTGGAATATTACAAAAAGTAGCTGAATCATTCACGTTAACAATACTTCTTCAAGTTACTACAAAATAATTTCACTGAAAATACAATTGAGGAGTTGGGTGGAAAAACGACCTGAGTCAAGAAATCAAGTTTTGCGTAAATTGAGTTTGAAATATTTAGTACACATCTTCATTATTTCATCAGAATGCAATATTCTTGCAAGTATTTGAACTTTATTGATCTTTTTATACTATTTTCAATGCTATTATTCATAATTAGTCAGTAATCCAAGGCTAACTGATATTAATGGATATAAGGTGTGTTGTCTCAGGTCGTTTTTCCATAACCCTGGTTGTTACATGTTGAGAGGTTCAATAAAATGATGAAAAACCCGTATCAAGAGTAGTGATGATGATGATAATTTATTGCTCATTATATTGGATAATTAATAAGTAATGAAGATCTAAAAAATTTCATTTGGAAGTAAACAATTAAAGATGATATTTTCTTCTTGAACACATTTCTTCCCATAATGAAGACTCTGGAATGTTACATGGTACTGTTCTGATTTTCGGGAAATACATACACCCCAATGTTTTCAGCATCAGATTCTTCTTCAGGGCCGTCTTCTTCAGGAGCGTCTTCGTCATTATTTCCATCATCTAGAGGAAAATTGATTTCCTTGGATGTATCAATGATCTTCTCATACCATTCAGCTTCTTCTTTTGTAAGGAAACAAAATAAGGATTACAGGTTTTTTTCTTTTGCCAGCTTGATTTTTTGCCAGCTTTTTTTGACTCCCCTCTTTGAAAAATACAAATGAGAGCATGTTCTAAGAACCAACAGAATAATTTATCCTGATAAAATATCTAATATGATAGTATGAAAATACATTTTTCGTACATTTTGGAGTAATAGTAAAAAGGTGTGAAGGAAGTAAAAATGAGTCGCTTGCTTTGAATATTGAGAGGGAATTGGATTATTGAACTGAATAGGAGTAGTTTGGATGATTCGTGGAATCTGCTTGTTGGGGTTGAACTCCAGATAATCTCTATTTCAAATGATTCCCAGATAATTATGATAATCTCAGAATCTTCCTCCACCGGTCACTTGAATAACTGAGAATCGTTATTTATATGTTGTGTTACAGGTTACAGGATGTACAATTATTATAGAAATGCCAAAGAAGAAGTATCAAAGGAGTAACAAATTGAAATCAATGAAGAAGTCGAAAATCGAAATCAGAGACGAATAAAGTATGTAGGTTTGCAATGCAATACAGTATAGGGATTGTGTAGAAAGGAATAACTCTCTTATTATCGCCATGAAATAATTAGATCTAGAAGAAAGTCAGGGGAGTGATGTGAGTGAGATAAAAGAAGACTAGTTGATTGTATCGAATGCAGAATTTAATGTGTGATGAAGAAGGAGATTGAGATAAAATGAAGTAGAAGAAGAATGAAAAGAAGTTGATGACTTGGAGCTTGGAGTAAGAGTATTTGAAAAAAGTGAAGTAACCAAAGAGTGTTATTTATTCCAGTGTAGAAACTTTCAAAATTTCGTTAGGCAAATCTCGTTCGAAGAGATGAGGTTCACTCCGCTCTCATGTAAGCGGTGAAATCAATCGACATCATTTTCATGAATATTGGGAACCGAAAACCCTCGTCAAATAGCGGAGCATGAACGTGATTTGCTTAAGCGAACGGGTTTTGTGCATTTTTACAAACCATGTTGTATGGTCCCTACTTTTTTGTAGATGTCATTCCAGCCTCAGAAGGAGGGCATTTAGAACACTACAACACACCATCATAAAATTGATAAAAAAACATATTATTATTATTCATGAGCTTGACGCTTCTCTGTGAGTAATTTGATGTGAAATTGGTTTCAATTCAAATTCTTTATTTGCCATAACACAATACAATTATTTTCAAAACAAAAAATTGGTTTGGGTGCATCGTTTTTTGTTTTTTAATTGATTGTTTAAAATTGAGACATTTTTATTGAATTACTCTATTGTTTGAATATCTTCGTTCATAGAAGCTTTCTTGAATATAAAGAAATAATCAGGAAACTGACTCAGGATTCCATTGAGAATTCTAATGGAGAATTCCATTTTACATTTTCCACTCTACTTCTGTATGGAGAATTGGTTCATTGTTTACATCTTAAGAATTGCTTAGCATCTGAGAAGAGATATATTTCTAAAAGCAATAGATAATTTTCCGCAAACAAGGGTGAACTAATTACTTATAAGCAGAGAAAACTCATAATGAGAATAACAACGTAGTGCATTTATAATATCACGCATAAGTTAGCATAAGTTAGTTCTGCATTGTCCCACCAGATTGCATAAGCATGTCAACAGTCGCTTGTAACGGCTTGTAATGAGTGGAAGGAGAAAAGTGGGCTGGCATGGGAATATGGAAGGAGAGTGACAGTCTTTTGATCCGGTTTTTTATAGCTGCATCTGGCAGCCTGCCAGGCTTTCAACTCATTTCTGAGGAAGCCTCAAGAATAATATTGCAAGCACAACCAAAGGCCAATTAGTGGCCTATTATAAAAGACAAACAATTTCATTCCTTTGTGATATGTAGCTTTCTGCTCTGACAACTCTAGAGCTGAATTATGAGTATATATAATTTCTATTTTTCTATAATCTGTTGATATGATAAGTTCTTTAATATGATAGGAGAAGAAAAGGAGGATGATAAGAATAATGAGAAAAATAAGAAGAAAATATTATTTGATGATCATGAGTAGAAAAGAGTAGGATGAGATGATGATAATAATGATAATAATAATAAGAGAAGGAGGAGTTGATGGGATATGACAGATAAGGAGAAGAAAGAGAAGAAAAAGAAGAACTTCTGATCATTTTCTTTCCCTCTCATAATATTATCCTTCTTCTCACTTCTTCTTCCACTATTATTCTCAGCTCTTCATCTTCTTCTCGTTCTCTTCCTCCTCCATTCTCATCTTCATTTTCTTCTTCTTCTCCTTATTCTTCTTCTGCTATTTCTTTGTTTCTTCTTTTTCTCCTCCTCTTCTTCCTCCTCCTAGAAGAAAAAGAAGAATAAGAAGACACGAAGAAATAGCAGAAGAAGAATAAGATGGAGATGAATAAAATGAAGATAAAAATGGAGGAGGAGGAGCTGAAGGAAGAGGAGGAGAAGGAGAAGAAGTAGTAGTAGTAGAAGAAGAAGAAGAGGAAGGAGAAGAAGAGGAAGAAAAAGAAGAATAAGAAGAAGAAGAAGAAGAAGAAGGAGAAGAAGATGAAGGGGAAGAAGGAGGTGATGGAGTAGGAGGAAGTGTGAGTGTTAACTATTGTTATATTCTTATTGTTGAAGTTAAACTAACAATTTCTTCCAGGTTTCAGACTGGACAGACAACCAGTCCTCTTTTGAAAAAAACATGTTCTATCCAAAAATTGTCTTTGTTCAAAAAAAGGTCTGGTAAGCTTTGTTATGAAATACGGTCGAATCTCTGAAAAAGTCTCTATTTGTTTTTGGGGACCCAGGAGAACATAAGAATGTTCACACATATCAGGTCACGGCTCTCATCATTATCATCATCATCATCAGTCTCATCACCCTTATACAAACCATGACGTGGGCATCATCCCCAGTGAAAAAAATTCTCATCAAAATATTAGATTAATAGATTTTTTGATGTGAGATTTGAAGTTATAAAATAAAATCATGGTAATCATCTCTTAGTGCCACAGGTTTATGCAGTCTAGTAATTTCAAATTATTCTGTGTTTATTTAGCAGTATTCTGCTATTCTGTGTTATAAGTAGGAAATAAAACATGATACACAATCTCTCTAATGATTAGTTTGCCTCAACAATGAAAATTGAATCTATGCATTTTTTGTTCTTAAAAACTTGAAGCACGTTTTCAGATTGTTGAAGACTGTTGGCCGTCAGTTTGTCTGAAAGTTATTGCTATGAAGCTGTGTTTTGTGTACAGACCCAAGCGCCACGATTACAGGCTGTACTCTCTTCATCAGCGTATGATGTACTTATTATACATGTAAATACAGTACAGCTCGTACAGAATATACATATACTAAAACAAGCAGTTGATGGTTAGCGTACAGCGTGGTGCATAAGTCTACACATTTCAAGATACAGTTAATGTGTAGGAAATCTATTGCAAGTCTAGATATTAACTTATTAGCTCCATTAGTCGAAGGAGACATAAACTTTTGAATTCTGAAAAGGACTACTTTATTGATACATGCTTAGCTAAACTTATGTACCAAATTTAATTCGAACATTTTCTCTTAGTTAGTTCTTAAAAACTGAGAGACCGCTGGATAACGTTGGAAACAGGCCGATTTTTTGTGTATGTTTGGAAATTTTTCCAAATCCGTTCTTAGTGCACCTGCCAACTGAACATATCTGCCAAATTGGAACGTATTTGGTCCAGTAGATTTTTAGTTCTGTTCATGGTGCATGAATGGATGAGTGAGTGGATCAGTGCCATTTTGCTTTTGTATGTATTGATAAATTTGGAGAAAAATGTTCAATCTTCAGCCTATTCTGGGCGTATATTGGGCGTTATTTTGAAGACTCTAAACACTGGCTGAACTTCTGTTCCAAATTTGAACATTTTCTGTCAATTAATTCTTTAAAAAAAAACTTAGAAAAACACAGGATAAAACTATAAATAAACCACTGATTTTGGGCGTACCTCTGGCGTATTTGAAAACCGTTCTAATAAAACATGTTTACGCCTGTGCTGAGCCTGATAACCAAATTTGATCAATTGTGTCAACTACTTCTTTTCAAAAACATGAGAAAAGACTTGATCAACATGTGAACGTGGAAGCAATCGAGCTGCTCAACGTGCATGCAGTAAGAAGACCTCAACGCTGAAAACCACACGAATTAGTTTAGTGCTAAAGTGTTCAATTGGAAGTACAAAAGCAGAATCTTTTTTCTTCTCTATTTTTTTTACTGTATCCTTTTATGCTAAAAATAATCTTCAATTTAATCCTTGACCAATATAGAAGGCTTAACCCATGGGGTTTTCTTTCTCAAACAATATTCTTATCAATTTAAGTCAAAATAGAATAGCTTATTAGTCTTTAACTAGGTGCTATAAAAATCAAGAAGAAAAAAAACTAGTTCTTTGAAAAGCTGATGAAACGCAGATTTTGGGCGTATCTTTTGATTTTTTTCTAATACGTTCTCTACAAGGCCAACGGAACATACCTAATTTGAACATATTTGGTGCAGTAAATTTTTAGTTCTCTCCATTGTGATCGAGTGAGAGAGTGAGTCCGTGAGTGATTGAGTCAGTGCCATTTCACGTTTATATAGATAATAATCAGTCCTCTCTTATTTCGTCATCGTGTACTTAAAACACTTATTGAAGATTGACTTCTCATGATAATATGTCATGTTTCCGGCTAACTAGCTGGAGCATGTTTCCGATCATGTTTTCTTGAAATACATGCTGCTGAATCATTGTCTGCTTCTCGAACCAGGAGCAACTACTGTGTCATTGGCCTCTCAAGTTAACTCAATAATTTTATTCTTCAAGAACACATTAAAATATGGTCCCGCTAAGACTGATAAAGATTTTCAGCAGGTGACAATTCTATAATATGATACAAAATGAAGTTGAATGCTAACTATAAAACTGAATTAGGAGAGAAATATTATAGGGTTCAAACTGAAGTACAGGTAGGCCTAATTAATTAGAAAGGGAAAAGGAAACAAGAGGTTGTGAATGAAGGACTCTCTAAACTTCCTTCCGAAACATAGTGGCAAAGTTATTTAACCAAATAAATAGTATTATTCTTATAATAATTATATCATATAGAAATATATATTACATTATTATTCTTACTAAACGATTATGTCACCAAATCAAGACTTTTTGGTTATTGATACAATTGGTGTGGACATAACATACATGGAAATTAGCTTGAAGAAAGTTCGACCATCTTTTGGTATTTCATCCAATTGCCGGTATAGATATTGAATAGAAGGAAACTATGGTTCTGTTCACATCTACTGATTAACTCAATTGTTAATCACTGGTTTGCCGAATTTGATTGAAGCTCACTTTGAATTTATTAAATATCTTAAATGAAATATCATGCATCTCTCAAGCTGATATTTGACAAGCTGACATTAGATAACTTAATCTAAATTCGTTCTAGGTTCTACCCCTGAACAGCATTATACAGCTAGAAACTAGGATAACAGAATTAAAAAATCTGGTGTGGTACACTCACACAACTTTCCTTGCTCATTGAACTGTAAGCCTCATTCTTAAACGAGAATAATTTAGGGGAAAAACATAATGACGATTGGCGGCAAAATATTTGAAACTACGATCAGACTACTGTATATGTGTATATATAATTGTTTCCAGAGTACTTTTTTCTTTGTGTAAATTGTGAAATTCGATGATTTTTAAAAGTCGACAGAACAGCTGTTCTACAGATGAAATATCTCGACTATGTGTTCTTTTTATAAACTGCTCTACCTAACTACCTCATGCACGAGAGGGAATTTACAAAGTCAATTTCTCAAGGATAGGGTGGACCCCATTAGTTTCCCAGGAAAAAGACTCATGCCAGTTGATAGAGCTGATAAATGAGTATAGAGGGTATGAATTTGAAATAAATCGGTCAAGTCATTTTTGAGAAAATCGTGAAAAACATGGTTTTTAGTAACTATCCGCCATTTTTCACAAGAATATTACGGAGCTCCTGCAATTTTCCCAGAAATGAGACTCATGCCAATTGATCGGGCTTATAAATAGCTATCAATGGTATAAATTTGAAGAAAATCGTTAGAGCCGTTTTCGAGAAAACCGTGAAAAACATGATTTTTCAGATATTATCCGCCATTTTTCTCAAGGATACTACGGAGCTCCTGCAATTTTCCCAGAAATGAGACTCATGTCAGTTGATAGGGCTTTATGAATAGCTATCAATGGTATAAATTTGAAGAAAATCGTTAGAGCCGTTTTAGAGAAAACCGTGAAAAACATGATTTTTCAGATATTATCCGCCATTTTTCTGAAGAATATTACGGAGCTCCTGCAATTTTCCCAGAAATGAGACTCATGTCAGTTGATAGGGCTTATAAATTGCTATCCATTGTATAAAATTTGAAGAAAATCGTTAAAGCCGTTTTTGAGAAAATCGTGAAAAACATGGTTTTTCAGTAATTATCCGCAATTTTTTCCGCCATCTTGAATTGCATTTTATTGAATTTCTTATTGTCGGGTCCTCATGGTATAACGACCTCAAGTTTAAAATTTCAAGTCAATCGGTTAATTAGGAATGGAGTTATCGTGTTCACAGACATACACACATACACACACACAGACCAACACCCAAAAATCATGGTTTTGGACTCAGGGGACCTTGAAACGTATAGAAAACTTGAAATTGGGGTACCTTAATTTTTTTGGAAAGCAATACTTTTCTTACCTATGGTAATAGGGCAACGAAAGTAACAAGAAAGATGGCATCAATAAAAATGTTCTATGATATCTGTATCCTAAATGGCGGCTGATTGAAGTTTTATTACTTTCCTTGCCCTACTACCATAGGTAAGGAAAGTATTGCTTTCCAAAAAAAATTAAGGTACCCCAATTATGGTAGTAGGGCAAGGAAAGTGATAAAAGCAACCATCTCACTCTGTACTGATACTAAAAACTGAATAAATCAACAGAAAAATCTACGTTTATGTTCAACACAGAATGAATAGAAAATCCACGTTAAGCTCACGAAATTGAAAAAAAACTTTTGAATCCATTTCTCAGATAAATTCAAGGTCAATAACACAACGTTGGGTGGAATAGAATTTTCATCTGGAGAAAATTACATTGCAATAAATTTACAATGAGAAATACATGTAACTTTTTCCCAGGGATTCGAATGAGTCAAATGAGCAAGTATGCAATCCATAATACTAAAATATGCAGAAGTACTGGTTTTTAAACCAAAACAAAGAAATTCCCCAATGAGAAGACGAGCAGATTGAATATTCAATTAAAGGAGTTGTGAACACTTTGTATACACTATAGAGTGCTAGGGATCAAGAATCATTTAAAAAAGGCTCATTTGATGAAAATTTTTGTTTCAAATTCTCGTAATAAATCTAAGCCAATTTCATGCTATATAGTTCGGGCTGAATAGAACAAATAATTCCATCCCGGTATGAATAATTTTCAACGATTTCGCTTTATCTGTTGGAAACGCTGAATTGCATCGTTGCATGGTGTAAGACATCTGCGTGCATTCTTATCATTGCATATTGCTTGTATAAAATACCTGAATGAGCGGTTTGCTAAGAGAAAGACACATGGAACGAGACTCGATAAAAAAAGTAGATACCAAGCTTGAAGGAGCGGCCTGCAACTTTCACTCTTGGAACCGGTCGGTCCCTACAGTGAGTAGTGAGTGGTGCCTATAGCTTTGAGATGGAGTTACATGAGACCAAGCCTCTGGGCTAATCAGCTTTCGGCTTTGGGTCTTGATATTTGTACAGGAAGACCAGATCAAAGAATATTTCAACGGATATACTAATCTTAATGGAGTAAGTTAGAAGTTGATTTTTTTGTAGAGGAAGTAATCTTGGGCCTGAACACTTTCACATTATAATTATAAAAAAGTAATAAAATTCAAAGTTAAGTATATATACTGTAACTTTTAATTGGAAAGGGAGACTTGGACTGAATCATTTCAAAATGTGCTGGATGCTAACAAATGGGCCAGGACTTTAAACTTCCAATTTCCAATACAAACAAAACTAAGACCTGAGTGGTCATACTGTATCAAATGTTCTATGAACTCAAATGTCTCTATATGGAATGAGATGAGGGACTTCGATATGAGGTTTTCAATCATCAGAAGTTATTAAATTATTGAGAAATTCTTTCGGAAATACCGATCCTCAGAGATCTACCAGAGGAGACAGTCGACCATTGACAACCTATCAATGAGAATACTGAGAGTAGAGGGTGAAGTCAGAGGTGAAGCTCAAGTCAGGAAGAGGGAAGAGGGAGTGTTTGAGGGTTTCAATATCATAGAATTCTTCAATTGGTGGAATAAGTTGAACATAGATAAATCATAAGTACTGGATAGCAGTCACAAACAAATCCAGTAATAAATACTGTCCAATCAAGTAGTGTCCAAATACAATCCAATTGAAATAAACCCAATAAGTACAGATCAGTAATATTAAAAATACGAGTAATATAGTTTAGTTTTAGTTTCAGACACAGCCAAAAAAACTCTTAACTTTTTTAATAAATTGTTTCCTCAACACGGCGTGATATAGTCTATAAGTTTTGTTTGTTGAAAAGTAACTTTCTTTCTTCTATCAATTTGTAATAACAACTATCAATTTATTAATATTTTATGTACGATATTCAATTTACAATTTTTCAATATGCAGCTTCACTTTCATTTATTCTCAATCCTCATCCTCATTCCTCTATCGTTCATCTATATGGAATTCACTGTAAACTGAGAAAAGTGTTGGAAGAAAGACAAAACAGATCGAGCATTGAGAAGTGAGTTGGAGAAATAAGTGGGATAGCCCAAGTCGATGAAGAACAAATCATTGTTTTTGAGTCTTTTGTTGATCCGATCGTTCAACAACTCAGCGAGCAGAGTCTAGTGTATTGTACCGTTAAAAAGCCGCTGACTCGTGATTAAGTAGAAAAAGGAAATCCAAGATAGAGAGACAAGAAGATCGCAAGAAAAGAAGGAAAATAGAGATGGAGCGTACTGGAAGGCGAGGAAGGAGAGCCTTTCCTTCTTCTGTGAAACGGTAACTTCCTTAAGGAAGGAAGAACCTAGATACCGTTCATTTGTCCTTCTTGACCAAATCATTTCCTTATTTTTAGGCTGGAAGTTTTTAATTCACGATTCTATTTTGAATCAACATGTCGGTACCATACCAGAACTGGGATCTACCATAGAGAAAATATAGCGTATGTATCAGTTGTCACCTTGATTCAGTTGTCTCTAGATGTACCTAATCCGTGGTATGTTTCGGTGGAATTAAATTTCCACAAATAGACTTCATGCTATCCTATAAGCTTATAGTGATATGCGTATTGTATTTGGAAAATTTCACACAAGAGAGCCTCTCAGAGCGACTCTCTCAGCTGGGATTTCAATTGATTCTGTACATTTTGGAAACTTAATTATGTATGTCACTGATAGACGAGCAAATGCGTGATAATAATTGTTATGATAGAGGAGAATACTATTTCAAGTTTCACAAGTCATTGTCAGGATGAATTTCCATTCACTAAATCAAATAAAAATCAAATTGTTTTAATTAAATGAAAGAATAATGGGCGGCTACATTCTGATCTAATTATTTTTGAAATGGACCTACATTCTGTCATCCTATCAACAACTACAGAGGGAAAGTGAAGAAAACTATCGCCCTTGAAATGTGAAAAACACAAATTTTGTATAACAAGATTATTTGTAAATGAGTGAGCTAGTTATTTTGAAAGTTTGCGATCCTCAATGGATTTTTTTGGAAATTTACGTAGTTTGAAAGTGAATGATTATTGTCAAATACCTCTTGCCAATCTAATAAGTGAAGTATCGGATGAAGAAAGAACGAAATGGAGAAGAACTTGGATTACAAGCGTGCTTTAATATATTTTCTACGCTCACAACCCATTCTCTTCTAATGAGTGCAAGAGTCCCTCATAATGATACTCATAGAGTAATGATGCAAAGATGGTGGTAAGGTAAGGCCGTAATCTAGAGACTGAAATGAAGCAACTCATAACGGCACTCGCGAATAAATCAGAAAATGATGAAGAAACGTGACGAAAACTGAAGGGGAAAATGGGAATGAGGGAGGAAAAAGAAGAAGAGAATGGTAAGAAAAGCGTATAGAGTGATAGAGTTGGAAAAAGACAGAATACCGCTCTAATTGCCCATTACAATTGTTCAACAATACTGTTCGCTATAAACAAACAGTCTCAGTTCCCACGAAATCCAATTTAGCGTTGTTTCTTTCGAAACGGTGCGGCTTTTGATGTGTCGAAGGCTTCAGCCAGGTCCAAGAATAATGCATCTCACTATGTAGTCTGTAATAGAAGAGTCCAATCATATTACATTGTGCAACACCTAAATTTCCCAAGGAGTCAGTAGCGCACAATTCAGCCAACTTAATTTATCTGATTTGTAAGATAAAGTCAGGCTTCCCAATGCTACCAACTTATGAAATGATAATTTAAGCATGATTAATGTGAGAGAGTTAACTGTGATATATCATGCAACATACGGTTAGAATTTGAGGTGTATCCCCCACCACTGTTCGCTCAATCACCCAACACCCACACATTCTAATATTAAATTTGTTTGAATATTTGGTTTACAACATTTGATCACAATATGATATAACATGGATCATTAAACTATCAGTTTCCTGTGTATAGTTAGTACAGGAGCAGCTGACGAAAAAATAATGTACAAGTTGTGAGAAGATCAGTAGAATAACGGTGAAGAATTAATTTGAAGACATTATAAGGTTCACCAGTGTGAAAACACACGCCGAATTTATTGCTCGGCCAGTACAAATTGAGCAGTGAGTTCACATGCTCTACTGGAGGCCGGAGATGGTCAATATTGAAACCAAGAAGAGACCAATATGCAGGAGATCAAGTCACCATCATTTTTTGCACGAGAAAGATCAAGGATCAGGATACTTTTATCAAGGTGCTCTTCAATTCTTCTTCAAATTTGATTCTTGGTTGATTTACCAAAAAATTAATTTCCAACTCCCTTGAATAGTATATAGTATTCAATGGAATCATCTATACTAGTAAGCCAATACTAGTTACACATAAAATGATTTCAAATGAACAAAACGTAGACAATGCTTGAGATTATGCCTCTAATCACTTCAAGAACCATTAAGGGAAAGACATCTCAACATGTGTAAGAATAGTCTTACAAAAATATATAAAATAGCTTGCAGATTGAGCTATTTGCTGTTTCTCTAAGAATTCACCTATAAACCGTGCTTATTTGTAAGGTCAATCGTCTTTCAAAAAGTTCAAGCCTAATTCTCTCAAAGTTTACTCAATCATAGTTAATGAACTGAGCGGTAATTGTTTATACTGTTTGAATTCAGTTAACTATGAATGTCAATTAACAATTATCAATAAATACTCTCCTCTCAAACTTTCATTCCAATCGTTATATCTGTATAAGTTCATGAATTTAATCATTTGGTGAACTGTTAAAGTATGGAACTGATAACGTAAGATATAGGAGTTTGTTGCACATGAGTATGGTCTTACATCACATCTTGCAACTCACAATAGAAACATACCGATTCTCAAAGTAATTCTAAATGAAACAGCAAAGTATACTATGAAAAGAGCTTGCTGTCATAAAAGTATGAAGTGGTCCATCTTAATTTGTAATGCTATCTCAATGCGAAGATTAGAGTACAATCAGGAATACTAGTTTGAATGCTCGATTTAAAAGGAAATCCTTTCAACTGTCTTTTCAGGGAGAGATTTGGATACACACTGAGATCTCCTTTCACAATCATTATTTTTTAGATGAAAAATGGATGAATCAGTTTCACGAAGTTCCGTAACTCTAAAAAGTTTTTACAGATCTCTCCTCGAGGATAAGTCTGTTCAAAATGAGCTAGCAGCGATGTTTGTATAAATAGATTAGTGGATTTATTATTGAAAAACTATTGTTTCCTCACAAGAAACACCAAAATCTCATAATGCACTAGAGAGCTATTAGTTGCTGCGAAACATCACAGCCCAAACCCCACTGAACCATTTTTCTGGAGTTTCATGGCATTCTTATGTCATGAGATCTACTTTTCTTAATGCTTTACAGAAATTACATTATTTTTTAAAATCATATCAGTTTTTAGACGTACAGTACCTACAAATTTGGTACCAATTTTATGTGTTGGAAGGAATATGGAAGACTCAAGGATATATATGTAGACGAGGTTACCCGTCGACGATTAACAATAAATTCATTATTTTACTAATTACTGCAAAATTCAACAATACAGAATCAAAATAGCTGATGCTCTACCAGAATAACGGGATAGTATATACCTATTAAGTCAACTTTGTTCAAGAGAATTCAACTAGTATAATGTATTTCCATGTATTTTGAAGTAATTTCCCAGTGATCTTTCTATCCAAGCTGACTACGCTCACGTAGTCAAGATTTCTTCTTGAACCTCAAATTAATGAAACTTGGTGCGCGATCCTCACAAAAATCTTGTCCACACAAAAACCACGTATTCATGTTTCTCAGACAATCGGTTCGAGACCTCTGTGAATCAGCTACCACCTCTTCAAATTCTATGCTTCGTGTGAAGCTTCTTCCTTATCATTCAATGCTATTCCAATACAATGTTTAGCACAAAACCTCCAACCTCAGTCCATCAATATCTCAGCCCAGTATTATTTTAAGGGTTCAACAACCTTCATTATATTGAAGTTTTCCTCGTATACATTCAAAACAACTGCTATTACTTGTTTCTTTATACTTTTGGGTAGAGCTGACCAGTTTGAATCAAATCGAATCTCTTTGCAAAAAATAGTAGCTGATTACTTCGATCGATAGTTTGACAGTTTGATCTGCTTCTTGATTCAAGAGATTTTTTCTCAAGTATGTATCATTTACTTCCAGCTCACTAACGATCAAAATGACCTGGCAGAGAAAAGAGAATTAAATAAATATTTAGTGTCAAACTAAGCTGGCTATAAGCTTGATCAGTGAATAGATTGATTGATTGATTGATTGATTGAGTACTTTATTTATGTAGATTACAATATATACTGGCTTATACACTTATATACAATAGCTCAAAATACAGCAAAATTATAGATGAGTTTACATAATATAGACTAAGAAAATAATTATTGAACTGTATATAATATGAAAAAGCAATTTGTAATATAATAACTATAGATAATAATTATATTGTTATGCATCTACATAAATATACAGAGGCATCTACATAGAGGCAGACCGATGAAAATTTAATTTCTTTGTTCAGATGAGTGGACTAATCCATACGAAAAGAAATATCGAACCAATCAGTCAACAATTTTTTTTTCATCATTCATCTACTCCAAGTTTCAGACCTAACCAGGAATCGAACGCGAAAGCCGAGCTACAAGCGCTTAGTTGTTGAACGAGCCACAACGTTGTACAAATTTAAATCATGAAGCTCTTCTCAAAATCTTGTCACTTGTCAGTTATCCATGAAGCGTTTCAGAATTCTCTTACATCATTTTCTCCATTTGTGATTCAACTACTGTCTCAAAACATTTGTGCAACCTTTTCTAGATTCCAACAGCAGCAAATGATCGAGAATTCGTGAACATTCAACTTTCACTTGGCAGCTCCATGGTCTGCAATCATATTTGTGTAATTTTCTCTACGCGGTGATTCGATGTACATCAAACTGGCATTCTATATCTATGGACTCGGCTCAATCAATCGATTGTTCATGCTATCTATATGGACGATCTTTCCATAGTTGCCTACCTAGCTGCCTGGCTTAGCTTTGGTTTGTAGTGCTCTTAGAAGAATGCCGACGAAACATTGTTAGACATGCGGTTAATCGCCGACAAAATTTCCATGAATAATTTTCAAAGTTTTCAATACGGAAAAGTTCCTTATCGTCTTATAACGGATTGCCGGATTAAGGAAGTGATAGAACGATATAGGAGAAGATAATGATAATACAGTGCGATAGAATTATAAAATGTTAGAGGATACATAATTTAGTCTCAATATATTATGTGATATATAACTTGAATAGAAGCTTAAAAATCAACTTGGTTGGATATAGAAGATGTAAGTTAGTTGCAGAGAAGATATTCTCAAATTTCTTAACAGCATATAAATAGAAAAAAACAAGTTTTGTTGTTTGTAAAGTAATCGATGTGAATGAATGTTGATTACGAGTTTTGATCAATTGTGGTGAAATTAAGAAACGCATTAATTGATTTATGTGTATCATGAACACAATAATCGAGAGTGATGTTATGAATTTGAAGAACATGAACATTTAAAACAAGAAGTAATCATCGGACTAATAAATAGCTTCCTAAATATTAAATTTGATACCATAAAATTGATAATGAAAGAAAAATTCAAATCGTTCAATCGTCATCTTGTTCAAAACGGGTTGATCCCAATAATTACTGAGACATTGCTGCTCCACAGTTCGATAAATTATCCGAGATAGCTTATCGGAGAGTAGCTCTATTATTGTTGAGCAATGTACCTCTCCAAGTGCTGGATCCGCTATATTATTTGTGTTCAAGTAGTTCAAGAGTATTATAGAGCCTGAATAGTACACCCGCTGCAATAAGTAAATGACGAGACAACTTGATTGTATAGCATCAAGCACTCCCGATACAAATCGTAAAGTACATTGGGCAATAGATATAGATTAGAAAAATTACATCATAGTCACTATTATCAGAGACAACTGATACAACTGATACTTACGCTATTTTTTCTCTATGCTACCGTATCACATAAAAGCTTATTGATGTTCCAGAATGAATTTGAATGATCAATAATTGTAGGTTTAATGCATGGACGTATTTTGCTTTCGCATTGAGCAATAGAACATTTCCATTTCTGTAAGAATTGACCTATAGTTGAAGAAGTCCTTCAAAATTATCACTATTGTATCCATCTCATGATAATCTTAATTTATCATCAAGTTTATCAAATTAATATGCAATTCTTCGTTGATTGGATACTTCTCTTCGAAAAGGAATAGTAGCTTCATATTCAATGTATTCTAGCAAATCACCGGTATTGATTGTATGTCTTGGAGAGACATACATGTTAGATGATCAGATTAAAATGTAAAGTCAAACTGATTGAGTAAGTCATCACCTTGGACTGATGTTGTCAACTTTCCGAAACCTGAATTGTACTAGTCCACTAGTGAGAAAACTTACAATCTTTTTTTAACATTGGATTAGAATACAAATTTCTATATTAAACTGAAGAAAATGTCTATCTTTCTCATTCAATTCTGAATTTGAATGAGAAATTACAATTCTGACCCCAATAAGCCGTGCTACAAATATTCTTTTACATTGTACTTCATTCTATAATACAAAATAGGCAAAGAAGACAAATGCCCCAAAAAATAATATTATAACAACAAATAGGAAAACTCGAGTTTCAAGGTTTTTATCATCCATCATAATCATTAGGAACTTTTTTTAAGATTAGACTTTGCTGGACGTCAAGAGGGCAAGAGGTTGTAGCGACCACACTTGAAAAAGATGTCAAAACATTTGTTAAAAATAAACAAAGCAACATCCCCGCAAATCTTCAAATCACCTCATGCAAATCTTAAGAATGTAGAGAAGACAATAAATAACAACCAACAAAAATAATTTCGGAAAGATCGTGTAATCAAATGGAAAATTCATTGACGACATTGCTTGATTACAATGATTTGAAATGTGTTTCAAGTTTCGAAACAATAAAAAAATAGGTGTAATAATTTTTTCGGTGAGAGAATGAAATATTTCATAATTGGAAAACTCTTATTACGATATGTTTGTTCTCAAATCGCAATAGTCATGAGTGAATGAATGTACTCTACTTGTTTTAATAGTTTTAACAAAGAATTCAGATTCAGAATCATTGTAGACCATGTCAAAAATGATCTAAAAGAAATATAGATTTAACAAATGCTCAGTCTCACCTTGTTAGCCGCCCTATTTTGCGCCCTTAGAACGGCTGCTTGAGCCATATTTCCAACTTCTATGATTACTGTCCAAAAATTTAATGAGCACAAACTTCTGGTTGATTAAAATTTGATAAATGTTGAAAGTTTCTAAACTAGGACAAATCTTTCAGTCCTTATTTTAATTTTCGTGAAAATATTTGAAAAGGTTCTCAAGCTACATTTCCATGACACGACGAGTTGATAAATTTTTTCAACATTAGAAAAAGTTGGAAATTAAAATTACAACACTTCAAATTCACAAAACAACAATGACTCGAACCTTACTATAGTGTGTAAGAACGCGAACTGAAATATCCAGTTACACTGCCTTTCTCCAGCTGAATTCTCCCTTTTCCTACCACTAAAATTCCCTTTTACTGTCAGAATTTCCCCGTACCGGTTCGCTTAATAAGATAATGTCCACTTTCTTCTTATCTTTTTACGGCATCCAACTCATGTTCTATGTTTCATGGTTTCTATCTCTAGCAACTCGAAATTTACCTTCCATCTATGGGAATTCCCATCCTCCAGCGACCTGTGTCCCGTTACTGGAGAACAGTACCGGGCCCGTTCTCTGACCATTAGGGCAAATAACTATTTTTAAGTTTATGTTCACCAATTTTGATGTGAGGTTAACTTCGATAAAACAAGAATAACGCATCACTTAAATCAAATCGTAACTAAGTTCTGGACGGTACTTGTGGCCGAAGAGAAAGTACTGCCTCTTTTTCTGGTGGCCATATACAGTGAAGAAATCTATTTTACTTGAAAAAAAAATATAGAGTTGTGACGCCTTGACTTTAAAAACCACTAAAACCGCTGTAAGGAACCTTGGAACCAACGCTTATTGCTATTTCACCAACAGCTTTTGCGACTAAAGGGTTCCGACTATGGAATAAACAACAATCTATAGGTTTATTTTGTATAAGTTTATTATTTATGTACAAGTTTTCTCTAGTTCCGACATAAGAAAGGAGGCCTTTCTCAGATGAAATCAGGTGTTCCCTACCCTACAGGTGGTGGGACATTGTTTAACAAGGCGTTGATCACATAGAATTAGCAATTCAGTTGAAGGCTGAATTGTTTATTTATTCAATATACTTTTTATAATTCTATTTAGATTATGAGGTTGAATGATTACTTCTGCAACTTCCATCAGGAGAATATGAAGTTTTAGTTTCTAGAGAAGAGAAACTTTCTGAAAAATTTTTTGCTATAAATGTGAAAAAGTATTGATAGCTTGAAGATATGATCCACAAAAGAATATAGCACAAAATAAACTACGTTTGTAATAAAAATAGATTGTTGACCTACTCAGTACGGTACTCAGAACTATTATTCTGGAAATAATGAATCTGGCTTCCATACAGTGATATAAGTATGCGAACGTTTCGAATAGACCGGCTATTGTTTGCCAATCACCTCGAAGGTAGAGATAGAGATCCCAGACTTGGTGGCAAAAGCCTTCTTTTACCTAGGTAGTTGCAAAAAACATGGTCACAAAGTTAAAATAGCCTGAAAAACCAACTGTGACTAACATGTGTCATGGTCATGAAGGGGTTCCCCCCAGGGGAGGAGGGGGGCTTTGACGCAGACTGCGTCCATGAAATTCTTGGTGGCGGGGGGCTCAAAATCATTCTTTAAAAATACAAAATAAAAAAAAAGCAGCAATGTTTAGAATAACTATTGACAACAATTCAAGGGGGGGGATGTAGCAGCTGATTTATTCATTTATTTTTCCAATTTTATGGAATCCCTATATTGAAGCTCCGATCAAGGACAACTCAATCTCATTGAAATACGTCTTGAATGATAATACAAATATTTTTCAATCTCAACAATTTTTAAATGATTAGAATCCCTTTTTCTGAGAGATTGTTACATATTTGTGACATGTGAACTCAAACCATCAAACATATAGGAAATAATGTAGAACAGGGAAACAGCAGGAGCATAGATTTTGTAAACTACACAGATGTTGATTGGAATCTAAAAAATTGATACTCAGCTCCAACTCAAATTGAAACCTGCCTGAAGACGACAATGTCCCTTGCCGTAGCCAGTTTCTGCCAATCTATTTCTGACTACTCACTATAGAAATACAAACAATGTAACAAACAGAATGTACCGGAATAATAATGTTGTGGTTGCAGAAAGAGAGCCAGCAATGCAGAAGAAATCAGTGGAATAGATGTCGAAAATGAATATCTGAATCATCTATTAATGCCAAAACTTCACAGATTTATTATATATTACTTGTATGTTTTAAAGGTGATACAGTTCTCAATACGAGGAGCTGAAATAAATAGAACTGCAATATTTGTAGATGAGAAAATTCCCAGATTCTATTACAGAAGATCAAAGAGAATGCAGTAGTTTGAGATAGTCCATGTTCTTTTGGAGGATGATGAGAGATTATTGAGAGATGAAGTGCTTGAAATACATCTGAAATGATGAACCAATTCAGTAGACAATTTTTCAAGATTATTTTAACTACATTAGCATATTGTTGGTACTGTTTCTGAAAAAAACTCAAAAGTTACATGCATTTGGAATTGTTCGATCATTTTTCTAATGCCTACACGACAACGATATTTGCGCAAACTTGGCTCAAATCTGGCTTTGAGCCAAGTTTGCTCAAACCTCTGTTCACACGACACCAACTTTTACACAAACCTGTATTATAAACTAAACCATAATTATATAAATTCTATACGAAGTCTTTGAAGATGAATAGTAACTCAAGCATCCTCCTCCTCCTCCTCCTCCTCCTCCTCCCCTCCTCCTCCTCCTCCTCCTCCTCCTCCTCCTCCTCCTCAACTCCTCCATCTCCTCCTCTTCCTCCTCAACCACCTACTCCTCCTCCTCCCCACCTACTCCTTCTCCTCCAACTATTCCTCCTTCTCCTGAACTCTTCCACCTCCTCCACTTCCTCCTCCAACTTCTCCTTCTTCTCCTCCTCCACCTACTTCTCCTCCTCCTCACCCTACTCCTCCTCCTCCACCTACTCCTCCACCTTCTCCTTCTCCTCCTCCTCCATCTACTCCTCCTTCACCTCCTCATCCTCTCCACCTCCTCCTCCTCCTCCTCCTCCTCCTCCTCCTCCTCCTCCTCCTCCTCCTCTCACTTCTCCTCCTTCTCCTCAATAATAATCAATAATACTGATTATCAAGTGAAGAGTGATTAACTATATATCTATTACATTACTATAGGTAGATTAAATAAGATAATTATCATCCATTAAAAAATCGTCCTTGTTATTGAGTATTTTTGAGAATTGACCTCGCACATATTTAATTTGAGGGTGCTGAATCCGAATCTGAAATCGCGAATTCTCTATCTTCATTTTGAAGCGATTTAGGTTTTGATGGATAGATGAGACATAATCTTTTCCTAGAAAAATTGACGCAAACCTGGCTAAGATTGATCGAAGAGAGCACAAACCTTCAAACCTCAGAAATTTACAACGATCTCCCCTCTACACGACGCAAACTTAGCGCAAATCTGGCAGGTTTGCGCTAATATCGTGTAGACCGGGCATAAGAGTTAGCTAAAAGAAAAACACTACGATATTATCCATTGGAATCAATAATTAATAGCCTATCAAAGCATACTTGAAAGCATGACTCATCGATTAATTTTTTACGTTAGAATTCCAAAATACCATAAAATGTAGGAGAAGAAATCTCCGTTATTCATTTGATTAGTAGAATCTTCTACCAACCATTCTTTCAAGATATTTAATAATTTCATTGAGAAATATGACAACTACTTACATTCAAAATTGATGTTTTCTTATCTCCCGTCCTCTGGAGAATGTCTAATTGAGACCATTTCAACATTTTCAAGTTATTTGTAGAAGTCATGAATGTAGGCTTAATGGTCAACGCCAACAACAATACATCTGCTAAATGTCAATGAAGAGTTCAACAAATTTCAACTTGTGGCAGTTTCAACAAAAGGTCACGTGTTTTGTTGTAGAAAACCAATACTGAGGAGGTTTTTATGAATGTGGAAACTTAGTAAAGATTACCAATACACTCATAACGTTGAAATCGATGAATTCAGTAGTGTTTCACTGTAAAGAATAGTGTTTAAGTGTTAACAGCTCTCCGATTTTGGCAATGTACTGATACAGTAGTATAAAATGGCCACGTCCTATCAATGTTATCTACTAGAAAAACCTTTTTATGGTACTCCAATTTTTCAATCGTGCGTTAAGAATAATTCTATTATAATGCTGACTGGATTTACTTTCCATCACGTAGCGTAGAGTATAAGGACACCGATATGAACGAACCTGAGCATAGATATAGATAGAAAATGTAGGTGTGCTATTGCACATGCTCCTGAGTTACTATAGTGAAGATACTGTGGTTTTAGAGGTATTTTTCAACTGTTAGGGTATTATAATTATTATATATGAAGGGAAGAACTGTTAGTCTATTATCAATATTCAGATATCATTCTATTAGAAATGCTTCCAAACCCAATATTTACGGTACTTTTTATCAATCTATACTCTTTTTCATTGTACATTGATATCTTTGATATTTTTCAATCTATTTTTAGTACTAAACCATTGCACCTTATACAGAATCGATGTCTTGAATATTTTGAGTTTATCATCATGGAAAATAATATTGCAATCTTGCCTCGTTCGTACTTTTAAGTATTCCGAGTATTATTAAGTGTAGTTTTAATAATGAAGATATAGCTTTTATTGGTGGGAGGTCTCTGACTGGAGTTCCACCTTGACTATAGAGTTCGGTTATGTTTTAACAAACTTACCAGAATAAATTTAATTCATTGATAAACAGTAATACTACAGTAGTTAAAGAGCTTTTTTCATAAATGTATCTACTGAATTCATCCTTCAATCTATCAATATTGATTATGGTGATTCAGTTACACTGAATAAACAAGCACTATATTCCGCTGATAAACACTATTTTCGCACACAATTCGCGCTAGAAACGGTACTGAGTTTACGGAGCACCAACCACCACGCGGCACGATTCAATACTGAGGCCTTCGACTTTTGAGCACGGTTTAGATGAAGAAGGAGAAGAAGAAAATTGTCTGGCAGAATAAGATTGCGGATGAAGAATAGTAGAATGTATCAGAGGAAGTGAGAGATGTGAGGTGTAAGTATCGTTACTGCATTCTGCATAGTCCGAATAGAGGTATCGAGAAACGGTTTGTTTTATTTTTGAATATAACGGGGATGCCTTCGGGTTCTCCCGATCTCACAGTTGTTTCTCTCTTCATTTGCTTGCCTACAGATGTTTAGGTTGGAGTACAGTGCCCCAGTCACCTCTTGCTGGTTTGGCGACCGGTTTCAGACCTGCTTGTACAGTATTTATCGTTCAAGTTGTTTACGATGTATGACGGAAAAAAGTCAGCATGTCAAATGACTTGCTGCCACTACATCTATGAGACTTCTCTACTCTTTAGCCTACTGCCTGATATTTCACTTTCCTATGTTTGCTTCTAGTGATTCCAAGAGATTTCTTTAAACGTATTCGAGTTGGTTTTAAGGAATGGGTCGACATTTTTAAATTCTCTTTGTATATTTAGGTGTTGTTGTTTAAGAACAAGTTTGATGTAGCTAATGGGAGAAAATTGGATATTATTTATTTTCTTGTTTGAATAAGTGAAAATGATACTCTGATTGGAAAGTTGATTGAGACCCATTTCCGAAGCTCAAATTAGAAATTATTCATTCACAAAATTTTCCAAAATGTATTGACGACGACAGGCAGACTATTCAAGTGAATAATATTTCCGCGTAGTCTACTATAGTAGTCCATTCAAATGATCATATTTCAGGAATAATTTTTCATTATAATAACTTTTCAATGTCTCCCTAACCAATCGAATCAATATTTTCGATCATATTGTTATGGAAGGATTATGTTCTATCAGAATCGCCCTTTAGATGCATTTAGTTCCAGGATTTCCTAGTGGGAGGCGCTTATAAGGACACCTGAAGGATCAAAATTTCAAGCCCTCATAGCTTTTGACACAATGATCGGACCTTCTCGTACTACAGCTCATTCTTCTCAGCTCGCCAAGGCGGTTCAAAATCATGAATCATCAGCGGAATTTGATTGAAAAATGGAAAATTTCTTTTCATTCTGATATTTTATACGCAAAAATGGCTAATTTCCATACTCAAAGCTGCGTATCCTTGTAAAACACTTCACGTAAAAAATCCAACATGTAGAAAGACAGTCTCAAGATTTCCCACCATGACTGTTTTTCTCGCTGGATTTTCTTTCAAGAATAGAAAATTGAAATAATAATATCAATGTTACAACCGTAAATGAAAAATCATGACAGACTCATCCTCTAGAAATGAGTCAGAAAAGTCAGTATAGAAATGAAAGAATGAGAATTTGACAGTTATTGTGAAAATCAGTCCTCTAAATTGTTTTTTCTCAATTTCTGATGGAATAAACTATTGCAATAAATGTAATTATATTGCAAAGGAGTATTATCTTTTTCGAATTGACTACTAGGTCCCACTAGATCTGTAGTGGAGGAATGAACCAATTTGATTCAGTGAAGGTGAAAATTTTAATTCCGTACGAACCCCTAGGGAGTATGAGGAGAGTAATTTCAGCAGAACCGTATTTGAGGGAGGGTGATCGCATAGAATGTTTCTCTAGGAGATTCATTTTCATTATAGTGATTAGTAGATCTAGATTCATCCATAATATTGACTAGATTTTAATTTTCAAATCACAGAAAAAAGTTCAATGTTTCCTTTGATTTTAGAGCCTTGAACCCCCCAGGCGGAGCCCTCAAAGTTTTCAATGTGACGACATCTGCCTATCACCTATTCTATGTAACAGCGAAATATTCATAATAAAGGTAACCCAACACTTGATTATTTTCCTTCAGATAGTATCCTGTTTCTCTCTAAGCTTCTACTTAGTTCTGAATTCCACCACTAGGTGTCACCAGCAGACGGTGAACGCCGAACATACACTGAACATCCAAATTCAAACAATGCGACAGCTTGATAATCAGACGTGTGAAAACATCGCATCCACACTCACTTGTTCCAATTACTTCATTGGCCTTCATATTGTGAGGAACAATAGACATGGTTTTGAGGTTAGTAGCAGTGACTGGCCTGATTACATCTTAATACGGAAGCATAATTAAATGTCGGGTTTTGTTTGTCCTCAACAAAAAATGTTAATTTCTATGAGTTTTTCTTCTGTTCCAGGACCAGCAATTGTTCAACTGAAAGTGGTTTCCTCAACAGTAAAATATCGACAGGATGAAAAACTAATTATTTAAAAAAAATCTAAAATGCAATGTTAAAGGTTATAAACCAAAACGATTATCGCCATGATATTGTTTTCAATTAATTATAATGATTGTTGAAAGCGATACAGAGATCTCTGTACTTGAAAAATGAACTTCACTTAAACTGCAAATAAAACTCAATCAACTGTAATTGTCGTCATATAATAAAGTCAGTAGCACTAAATATTAAATACCTAAGTGTCCTCATCGGCGAAAATTTGAAATGGGACATCCACATAAAATTTATTTGCAAAAAGATAGAAGAACCTTTCCTTCAAATACTATGAAGCAAAAAAATCCGAGTCAAAGCCAGCTAAAAATGGTACTTTGCACTAGTTCGTTCAATAATTATCCAGCAGTAGTTTCTCCGGCATAGTTTTCTCCAGCACGCCACATAATTTTAGCAATTTTGTATTATTTTTGTTGTGTTATATTCACTGTAACTGTTATTATAATTGTTTATTGTAAATTGCTCTTCCATATTCTAGGCTATTTTTGTGTATTGGAAATGAATTGAATGAATTAAAATTTAGAGAGTAGAATCTTCAAGTGTCTGATTCAAGCTGTTGACAACGTGAGCCGGGATAAACTAATAAATTCTCCAACTGATTTTGAGGTGGGTTTTCCGAGACAATCAGCCGTATTGGTTAAGAAATTTTCGTAATTTTTTGTCTTTTGCAGCTTTAATATAATAAGATTCAATATCATCTTTCCTAAGAGAATGACGTAGAAAATTCAGACAATGAGACCAAAGAAGAAATGCGTATCCAAACGTGATATTCTACCTGATTATTATCCTCAGGGTCTGGGGTCAGATTCCCCATGTGTAACTTCGACCCATTTCCGTCCTTTTTCTTGGGTCTGTTAGTTTCTTTTCAAGACCTGAATTTAGTGTACTTTTACTGAAATAGCCTGATAATAATTTTTGAGTGTTCTTTATCGAGACCTAGATATAGTGTCCTTCTACTGAGATAGCCTGATAATACTTTTCGAGTGGAAATTTACTAGCTAGAATCAATGGTATCACGTAAAATTGAAGTAGGCCTACTAAAAAATCGTTGAAATATAAGAGCCAGAACAACTATATTAATCTATAATTACTAGGATATGATGTTTTTAATGTTTTGTTTGGAATTTGCTCAAGTGTTTTGTCAGAAAAACTGTTGTAAAAAATTGAAAATTTTTCAACAATTATTTTAAAAAAGTGGAAAAGATGTATACTGAATTTTGCGGCTTTGAACATTTTCTTTCTTGGGCTCAGTGATTCGCTGGGTCCTTATTTCAGTGTTTGCGCTGTAAAATCATGTCAGTGCTATAAAAACAATCATTATTAATTCAATGAGCCTTGAAAGAGGCTGTTCATGTGAAAAAATGTTTCCAACTTGAGGTGGGCTACTTTTTTCCAGAACGTTAGGAAAATTCATTTGAAGATCAAGAAATCTATACGATAGATACTTCAGCACTCTAGGAAAAAGTTCAAGGGAATTTTTGATTCAATTACTAAGTCGCATTTCACGCATTAATATGTACAGAATAATCTGATGGAAATTACTAAATTATTATTGTAGCTGGAAGTATTAGCATATTATATGGATATAGTTTACAGCACTGAGAGCTATAACTAATTTCAAGAGAACTAACAGAAAAATATTTTGAATTTTCGATCATTGGAGAAGAAGTTTTCACTGTGGCTGATCAAAGCTAGATAAGAGTCGCAATTGCACATCTGTGAAACAGCATCGCACACACAATGTGATGAATTTTGAAATCCCTTCCACCACGGTGTTCAAATACTCATATATGCTTCACTCTATAAACTCACTCTTTCTCTGCTGTACTGCCACCTGTTCTACTATTTCTTATTCACTTGCACGTTTTCACGTGATCACTCAATCTCTCTCACTCCATCACAGCTGTTCAATGTCCGGATGCTCAATTATTCACTGGCAATTCAATGACTAGGATTCATGGCGAGGATATCATGATGATGCCAAAGGCTATTCAAGTAGACCAATGCGCAAAACTCACACTCTTCTAGATTCCATAATGAAATCGATTTAATAATACCATGTACTTGTTTTGCATCAGATTATGCCTATGTGATGTTATAAGGTCAGGATATTTGAGAGAGGAGGATTGTTGATATTCACACTGGGATGACATAAATAATTATGAATAGATAAAATGTAGATAATAGATTTAATGAAAAAAAGATTTATTGAAATCGTCCCTTCTGTTGAAATTTGAATCGAGTCCGAAGCTCATTGGAGTTTCAAATCATCAATTTCATTTGTTTACGGTATTGAAATTCTATAATTCTTTCCGTATTTTTTTTTAATTGTAATTTGACTGCAATTTAACACATTGGTTAATGAACAGTTCAATTCTAGCTTAAATTAATAAGTAAAAGTTTGACATTAAAGGGGTATTCACTCCTTCACAGTCTAAGTGAGCAATGCCCATGCTCTGTTTCTTTCAAAATCACTCTTACTACATTTAAACGAGATCTGTAGGCTTCTTCCTTTTCAGTCTTCTCACTGTATTAGAGTTGTCAATCAGGTGTAGAGCTTGGATGTTCTGATGATTATATAGAGTCTCTTCATGGTTTCTGGCAGCCTTGGGGACCATGATGACTTCAGCTACCTTCCATGACAGTGGCACATACTTCATCCTCAAAGCTTCATTCATGAGAACTGTGAGTTTTTCAAAGCTCTATCTGGTAGGTTTTTCAGAACTTCACCAGTAATGAGATCATATCCTGGAGCTTTTGTACAACTGGTTGTCTTGATAATACTTATCAGGTCATTTGTTATTAAGGCTGGAATCTCTCTCATATCCTGTGATATTCCCATCTCATCATCTTCTACACTACCTTGGAATTGATGAGGTTGAAAGACACTTTACTGGTATTCTGCAAAACGTTCAGCTTTCTGTTCGTTATTCCTTGCCCACTCACCATTAATTTTTTTGATTGGTGTTTCTTGAACTGAGAGGTTTTTCAAGTACTTTGTAGCTTTCCAGAGTGAATAATCGGAGTTCTTATCTGTAGCAAGGTTTCTGAGATATTCACTGATCATATCATTCTTATAGCTACTGTACTGATACATTCCTTCAGTTCCTTAGCTAGAAAATTCAAATGAGTTTTATCCACTGGTGCTCTTGTTCGCTGCCACCTCGCTTTCCTCTTCTCATGGATAAGTTTCAATATGTGATGTGGATAATGTGAACCAGAAGACCTTGTTCTCTGTGTTGAATGTGGAGTACTGTCCCAGGCTGCTTCTTGGATGTCCCTTGTGAACTTTTCTACCTCAGAATCCAACTGATCACAGCTTGTAATTTCCAGCTCAAAATCTATTTTTACTCACAATAATTCTTGGAATGCTGATTCTTGGATTTGCCTATTAACTAGCCTCAAATTACATTCTTTCATCACCATGGTTTCACCCACATTGAGGATCAATGCAGTATGATCAGAGCTCAGGTCTTCACAATCTTCTATTTCCATGTAGTTTGATGATAAATTCCTGATTACAAAGAAATCTATCAAATCTGGTAATTTATTTCTATCAGTTGGCCAATATGTGGGTCTATTTGATGACATTACTGAGCATTGCCTATCATTTATAGCTTGAAATAGCTGTCTTCCTTTTCGAGAGTTCAATCTTGAGCCCCAACTTATATGTTTTGCATTAAAATCCCCACCTATGATGAATCTGTTTCCTAGGTGGTCGACTAAATTCTTGTAAACTTCATCGGCTATATTGTGTCTTAGAGGACTGTAAATGACTGCTACAATCAATTGAAATCTTCTAGTTTCCACTGTAACTGTTGTCACTTTCCGTATTTGACAGTAGTAAATGATCTTGTCTCAAAATAATCACATATCAATTTCTCATATTTTCCATTTTTTCTAAGCATTTATTTGACCATCAGTTTTCTCATAATCTTGTGATGATTCCAAGATTCTTCATCAAATTAATGAATTAAAATAGATTGATTGATTAATTGAGAGAGCATTTAGATAAAGTCAACTTTGAAGTCAACATAATACATCAACACGTTAATACTTTATGAAAAAATCCAGATATTTTAAATGCATAAGACTTATAGTCCAGGCGCTGGCTTACATTAAGCATACATGAGAGAGGCAGAGAATTTGACTTCGAATTATTTTTAGGGGGTCTTTAGTGTATATGAAACTCGATGTCGTCACGTCCCAGGGTGGTCGACAGATTGAGGGAGGGGGGTAAGTTGTAAAAAACGCGCGCTTATAAAATCGCCTGTTCTGCAGTTACTATCCATACTACAGCTTTGAATGTTTTCTCAATATTATGAACACATAACTGGCTTTCAATGTGGTCCTTTACATTTTTGCGATAAACCGCATAGTTTTTCAGTAAAAAAATAAAATATGTTGAAAAATCAATTTTTTTATTATGGACTATTTGTTATTTCACGGATATTTAGTTCGTTAGCTGACTTAGAGGGAAAAGTTCCCAATAAACGTTATAGGTAGTTTCTTTCTGAATCCAATGATATATATAGTTTGGGGGTTACGATCATAGTTGCGTAGGTGGGAGGGGGATAAGTAGCACTGTTACACTGCGGCACGGTCATCCCCCATGATTAATGAGCGTAGTGACCTGTCTATCGCATCGCTCCTACTAGTCTATGCATTCAAATTACGTATTCCAGGAGAGCTATCTTATGTATTTTCGGTCGTTGAACACGATTTCTCAACTCTCAAGCATCAATAATTGATAATTCTCATCATAATATACAAATTATGGTCAAAATTACAAACTTCATCTTATTCTGGAAGGAAACTAAGAAATGACTATTTCTAATAAACGTGACTTGGGTTTCAAGAAATATATTAAGATAGAATAATGATTATATTCATATGTGTTTATGTATTATCGTTTTTATTTCAAATTAATTCATTGTGATGAGCTGCAGGCTAAATTATTAATTACACACTGGCCACGCTTACTTGATATAATGATCTGTTAATTTCCAAGAAATGTTTGTGGAATTTCTTAGTTCTTTATGGTGGAAATGGAATTCATCATTCATTCATTATCATAATAATTATGATTGGTATGAAAATGTTAATCTTTCATGAATCTTCAGTTTGTCGTGAACTTTCGAGAAATTATAACCAATATATAGATAATTATAGATAATAGATAATTATTATATCCAATAGATATGTGTCAAATCAAAATGAAATGAAAATGTTAATATTCATTAAAATTATTTCTAACAGTATTACCATAATGGTATTTCACTAACTTTTGATTGATTCATCCATTTTGGTATTCCCGTTCAGACTGTTTTGAAATGGTAACAAGCTATTCAGTATCAAAATTTGGGAATAGAATAGTTTTGGGCCATGCCTGTTATTCTTTCCCAAACATATTTAGCTAAATGATTTGTAGTTCTATCCACAAATAAATGAATTTATTCCTGCACGTAGCCAACGTATGGATTATTCCTTTATAGATTCTTGCATGTCACATTAATGAATCTCTGCCACAGATTTAGAATCAAGTCTCGATGGTTTGGAAAGCATATTATTGGAGTGATTCTTTTACTCTGCTGCTTCTAGTATGTTCACTACCTTTGAATTTAGACCATAGACATGAAAAACTATGTCCACCTGTATCACTCCATCTTCATTGAGAATTTTCATAGCTCTTCTCATCACAAAGTTCCCATAATGTTGCATTGATTGAAAGTTTTGAAAAGTGAAGTAGGGGTTGAATTCAGGAGTGCCATGTCATCATTATGCGAATTTGTCAACGATATTTAGGGATTTAGTCAAATCCACAACTAGTTTCACTTACAATTTCATGGGCCAAGTGAGATTAAGTGTTTTTTCAAATATCCATCAGATGTTGACAGAGATTGCAGTTATTGTAGAAATGTATGCTGCACTAAAACTTCAATACCGAATTATCTTTAAACAGCTACCTAGTGCAAATACAGATATTACATCTTTCTGTTCTAGAATGAACTAAGACTAGGATTTTTTGTTTGATTGCATCATGAAGAATGACAGAACTCTGTTTCTTCTTGTAGGTGAGAATACACTTTTACAATTTGCCACAACTATGTTCAGATAACAATCGTTGGAGACCGAATAACTATTTCTTTCTACATTCAAAAGAGAATCACACACTCCTCCACTTGCTTCCAGACCATTGATAACATTATGCAGATTCTATTGTCCATCAGAGACTTGAAGAAAAATGTAATGTTCTCGTGAGAGGGTTATGCTTCTGGAAATCACTCTCATCTCCCATTATTCTTGTTTCACTCTATTCGATGACATTCTTCACAATCTCCAGTGATATCCATAATGATGTCAACATACTTGAACAGAATATCTATGAGGGTTTGATCCAAAGCATGATCGGTTGTCACATTATTAAATGTTCAAGGTTTCCTTTTGACAGAGAGTCAATGTATTGACTGTATAGAGTTAATGATTCCTTAATGGGAATGATTTTTTACCTCTGTGGATATTTTTTTTCATATTTTCTAGATATACCACAGACTCCGTAACATAGTTTGTGTGATTGAATGAAAAAAGTATGGGATCTTTTCTCGTACAGTTTCTATGTGCAATACCAGAGTCCTTCCTTATGAGCACGAATATAATTTAAGATAATTTAAACTATGTTACAATTATCAGTCATAAATTTCAAGTAGTTATTGATTTTGCATTGTGATTCTAAAAAAAACTCCACAAATAGCTCCTGACTTCTTTCAAATATACTTTGACAATCTCTCATATTTGAACCGTTCATGAGTCCTTCTTGTAGTTATCTCATTGATTTGATTGCTTGCTCTCAAACGTAAATTATACTGATCTCCCCTCAATAGATTTTCAACAGTATTCTCTCCAAATATTCCAGATTCAACGAAGATATCTCCTATTCCACTTCCATTCAAGTACCACCCCTAGACAATCTCAGCCAGATGAAAAGTACCTATCTATTCGTAGATATAAGTTACAGAAATCAGTTGATATAACTTAATCTTTATACATTCTATTAGATTGAATGGAACTTGACAAACACCTATGTTCGTCATGTTTATGATAAGTTATGCTCAATCTAACAGAATCTATAAAGATTAAGTTATTAACACCTTTTTGGTGTGAACGCAGCTTTAGAGTTGTATTTCCTTTGTAATCAAATATTTAGTCATATCACATGGGAGTAATTGACATTATTTGTGCTTCAACTGTAAATTTATATTAAGAAAATATTTTACTCCTGTCACACGGTGCTCTATATGGGGTAGCATATATTATTTGTTTAACTTACTCCATCACTTGACTTTCGCAATTCCAAAGTGATCATTTTACTAAATCAAATAATTATTCTCTCTTTATGAAATATAAGTTTTTCAATGACTGAGAAACACATAAATAATGATAATGAGATGAAGTTAGTAATTTTGACCATAATTTGTATATTATGATGAGAATTATAAATTATTGAGGCTTGAGAGTTGAAAAATCGTGTTCAGCGACTGAAAATACATAAGACAGCGTTCCTGAAATACATAATTTGAATGCATAGACTAGTAGGAGCGATGCGATAGACAGGTCACTACGCTCATTAATCATGGGGGAGGACCGCGCCACAGTGTAACAGTGCTACTTATCCCCCTCCCACCGCCGCATCTATGATCGTAACCCCCAAACTATATATCTCATTGGATTTAGAAAGAAACTGCCTATAACGTTTATTGAGAACTTTTTTTCTCTAAGTCGGCTAACGACCTAAATATTCGTGAAATAACAAAAAGTCCATAATAAAAAAATGGATTTTTCAACATATTTATTTTTTTACTGAAAAACTATGCGGTTTATCGCAAAAATGTAAAGGACCACATTGAAAGCCAGTTATGTGTACATAATATTGAGAAAACATTCAAAGCTGTAGTATGAATAGTAACTGCAGAACAGGCGATTTTATAAGCGCGCGTTTTTTACAACTTACCCCCCTCCCTCAATCTGTCGACCACCCTGGAACGTGACGACATCGAGTTTCATATACACTAAAGACACCCTAACAATAATCCGAAGTCAAATTCTCTGCCTCTCTCATGTATGCTCAATGTAAGCCAGCGCCTGGACTATTATTTCTTCTTAAAGATGAGCTACTTATAGGTTACAGTGAAATTGATAATAAGCATGAACTCATTACTTTTTTATTGTGAGTCGTTAGACTATCTTATCATATTTATTGACATGGTGAATGAGCTTCTGAGCACTTTAGAAATCAGAACCCATTTAGCTTGAGATTATATTACAAAAACTCTGGTTAAATTCTCTTCCTGCAAGTTGAATAACTGTTTCTATAATGGCTATTCTTCCAATAATAACAATAATTTTAAAATTAGTTTCATCATGCTTCAAGCTGCATCAACAGAATTGTCTACATTTACTTCTTCAGTCTCAAGTCGAATCACTAAATAAAAAATAGAAAGTTTATAACAATTTTGTGAACAATATGACAATGAGTATTACCGATAGTAACTTGGTATGTCTAATGTTTGGTAATACAATTTGAAAACTCGGAATAATTTCTGTCAATAAAATACAGTCTCATTGTGATTGAGTTATTAAGTATATGAGTTATTGAGTATATATGAATTGATGAGTTATTAAGTTATTGAATAAATTATTCTATTACTATGGGCATGTTATGATGTGCTTGAAAGCTTGTTGTCAAACCTCTCACCATTTTAATTGTTTTTTTATTTCTCTCTAATGGAAAATAGGTGTACGTTATAAGTGATATGGATAGAAAAAACGAAGTCTTTTCTTATTTAAAAATGAATAAACAATTAATTATTGAAGGTGATTGATAGAGGATATTAAATCGTATATTCAGATAATGTATCTTGACCCATCCCATTTCTGCAAGATATGAAACGTTTATGCTCGACATATATATTATATTATTTAATCCTTGCAATAACAGTTTCTCTACTGGAATTAGGGAATATCTAAAACACAACAAACTAGATACTCGTTTCCGAAGAAAAACCTGTTTCTATGTATGTCTGCATCGCACTGGGTACAGATAAGTGTCTTCTTGAAAGAGACCTTTCAGAATGCTTCACGACTGATAAAACCCACCACCAGCCATCTGGTAATTTTAGGGTGAGATTGTTTACATAGTTTCCTGTTGACATTCGAAAACATGAAGAACACCACAAAAAAAGACAGAGGAGTACCAATGTGTTCCTAGTGTGTCAACAGCTAGTGTAATAAACCCCAACACATAATAGAGTACACTTTTTATCATATTATATCAATGGATTTTCAAATGAGATGATCAAAAGCGTGGCTAATCTTTGTATTTTAAATTTCCATATCATACATTAATTATTATAATTTTTTCGCAAGTTTTTGCAACTCCTCGCATCCCCTCCGCCATCTCACCAGTCCTCCTCTCGCAAACCTCTGCACTCCATCTCTTTTCCAACATTGGCCATTCATATTTTCCTTGACATTAATTAATCGATTGTAGAAATTATTCTTTGAATAAACAATTTCTCATAAATATAGTTTTGATCTGGTTGTGAGCGCCACTTTACAACTATCACGAAATGTTGATTAATAACTGAATCAAATAAACACTGCGTTTCTTGGCTGTTTGTTACCAATATAAAATTTGAATGAGCAATGAAATGAGATATCATTAACAGTATATTCTGCTGTAGAGTGCTCCTACATTAGAGCCGAAACCATTGGTCACCTTCCATCACCGTTATGAGCCAGAAGCACAGAAGCAAAATAAATGTCAAATGATGCGTTAATTCAAAAGCTCCAAATATTTTTTTTTAATTTATTCTATTTTCAACGGTTTTAATGGATAAGTTGTTGATATTCTATTCAATCTAGGTCGAGGAATTTTCTTCTATTTTTCTGTAGTGGTGAACTATTATTTCTAGTTTCTATACAAATCAATAACAATATGCCCTGATTTTCTAAGGGGTATGAAATTTAACCATAATAAATTGAATGAGGAAATAATAGTTATAATATCAACAATAACAATCAAAACAAATAATGAAAAGAGATATATAAATAGAGATTGTTCACGATAATGATGCCATAAACACAGCTACGTACCGGAAATTGTATTTAGAGTGTAAAAGTGTATCCAGGTGAAGAAAACTTCAAGACTTGCCAAACCCAAAACAAGTGTGCAACCCACTCCCGCCTCTAAAAAAAGGCTTCAAAAAGTAAAATGAATACACTGTCAATGAAGAAAAACAAAGAAGAGAAAAAGAGGGACGAAGACTTCAAAAAATGAGAGAGGGAATAAGAAAAGAGAGCGTCATCAATAATCGAAAAGCAAATATATCATGAAAGCCAACTTATCAGATCTTTACCTCCAAGCAGGTGCCCAGGCGGTAGTTGACGGATTTGACCATATTTCAAAGTGCAGTTTGGTTTGGGATTTTTCCTGTATTTGGGGGTGCAGTGGAATAAATTTCATGTTCTTACTATGGGAAGTATTTTAACGTGATTTTATCCAAAATTTGCATCAGCTAAAGTGGGCTCTATTTTGAAATATTCGGAAACTGTCCACTCCAGTTGTCTCTTTTTGGAACTGAACAACTGATTATCTTTTTATTATTGATGTTTGTATCAATAATAGCATCAAACTTTAATATGATTGTAGAACACAGAAACGTGATTCAAAATTCACAGTTTCATTTAAATTTTCCAAATCTGAAAATTGCCACAATTCTTTCAATTGGGACAGTTTGAATAATGTATTATAGAGGTTGACGATTAGGAAAGTTTGGTTACTTACTTCCAAATCTGAATATCCTCACAATTCTTACAATTAGGACTTAAGGTTACATGAATAATGGAGTAATTATTATTAAAATTTGGTAATAATGTACGATTAGTATAGAGGTTGACGAATAGGGAAGATTGGTTAATTATTTCCAAATCTGAATATCCTCAAAAAATTCTTCTGATCGGGACTTGAGGTTACATGAACAATAGAGTAATATAATGATTGATGATTATGAAAATTTTGTGACTTACTCTTAGGACTTAAGGTTACATGAATAATGGAGTAATTATTATTAAAATTTGGTAATAATGTACGATTAGTATAGAGGTTGACGAATAGGGAAGATTGGTTAATTATTTCCAAATCTGAATATCCTCAAAAAATTCTTCTGATCGGGACTTGAGGTTACATGAACAATATAGTAATATAATGATTGATGATTATGAAAATTTTGTGACTTACTCTTAGGACTTAAGGTTACATGAATAATGGAATAATTATTATTAAAATTTGGTAATAATGTACGATTAGTATAGAGGTTGACGAATAGGGAATTTAAAAAAATAGGGATTGGCTAATTACTTCCAGATCTGAATATCCTCACAAAATTCTTCTGATTGGGACTTGAGGTTACATGAACAATATAGTAATGTAATGATTAATGATTATGAAAATTTTGTGACTTACTCTGATAAAGGCGAAGTTAGTCCTCGTATCATTCGACAACTCTTCATCCTCGTCATCATCGAAGTAATCAATGTCAGAGTTGAGATCTGATGTTATAGCACTGCTGGAACAGTCTTCTTTGGCATTTTCGATTATTTGTCGGTTATCGTTTATTGAGTGGTGTTCCGATGAAGCGTGGTCCTCATGACTGCTCCTGCTACCACAGCTTGAGCCACTCATCGAGACAGCTCACGGTTCACTTTTCACTTCTCTTTCAATCACATTCCTGAATTTGTAGCTCACTTTATTTCATAAATCACTCAACTAAACAAAAAATCACACTCCAATATTAATACCTCCATCTAATTGTTATTGAACACTTCACTTTATAGGAGCGGACAAGGAGCATATTAGGAGATGTGACAACACCTAATAGATATTTTCTCTGACATAGGTTCAAGTGAATACAAAAATCAAGCTATATTTCATATAACTTCCAAATTGGTGTAACATGTATGAGATAGGAAACACAATGTAATCCAAGTCGGAAGTTACATCAAAACTAGTGTCACAGAATAAAGCCTAGAAGTATAGAAGTTTTCTCTGCTAGAATATAGTGTCTTTCTAGAATTATTTAAAGCTCTGTGCACACTGGAGATTGAATATTGATGGAAAGTATTGTCAAATACTGTAATCAGCAATAATCAAATAACTAACACTTTTTGCTATTAGAAAAAACGACTAGCAGTCACATATTTTACAATAAATGAATAATTAATCACTCACTGTGACAACGAGATCTTTCGGCAGGTTCGCCATCTTCTTGCTTCGTAAGAAGATTAATTCAGAAGAAGATGAGTGATTAATTCATTTATTGTAAAATATCTGACTGCTAGTCGTTTTTTCTAATAGCGAAAAGTGATTTAATAATAAGCAGCTCGTGATGGAAAACAACATTGAAGAATTCAAATAACTATCTCTATTCAATTGAACAGAGTGACATAGAATAACAGGAACTTTTAAAAACGCTATAAAACATTAGTGGGAAGGGCAAAAATGATTTTATTCAAACTAATGTAAAGTTCAAGACTTGCCATTTGAGAATTATTGATAACGTCTATCACTTTTTGACAATTATTTCTTCAAGATGGCTTCCTCCTGCACGAATACACTCTGGAAATCTGTGTTGAGATTCCTGAACGATTGCTGCAACATTTCAGCTGGGATATTGTTAATTGTATTTTATGATTCAACCACAGTTATTGGTCAAGTTGTGAAAACGTTTGATTTGAGATAGCTTCACAAACAGAAAATCGCAGGTGGACAGATCATGGGACCAGGAAACGCTGATGTTGCAGCGATCAGTGAGGAATCGTCAACACTGATTTCAAGAGTGTATTCGTGGACTCAAATTTACAGTCTTCATTCACAAGTCACGCTCGCTACGGTATCCCAAGACCCAGAGAAGCAGTCGGGAAGGGAACTATTTGATTGGGCTTCTAGCGTTACGTAAATTTCCAATCATAAATGGTATAAATTCATTTTAATATTAATTCAGAATTTATTGAATAGGTAATAAAAATCAAAATGGACCTACTGTTTAACCGTCCTCGGTAAATTCAGAATCTTTACAGCAAGTAGGAACAAGAAACAAATGATATGAAGCTAATCCTGTAACTTTGTGTAACCTACAGAGTGGAGAATCTTGAGCTGAAAAATGTTCAAACTGAATTCACTTTTAACTTAATCAAATACTTTTCACTAAACGTCTCTATATACATTAACACTTTCTTCTACAAAAATTTGTTAATTTTTTATAAAATACATCCCGAATGTTTTCGACGATGTGTCAAAATAAGCGCTACGACACAATCGGCTTCTACGAATTCATTTCGAGAGTGTGAGCACATTACTTTATGCAATCATGTGTAGCCAGTTCACAGAAGGTTTTGGATACATTTCAAAAAGCATTTTATATCTATCTAAAATAATATTGAAAGATTATATTTTAATGTTCATTTTCAACCAGTTCTGGACATTTGTGAATAATGAGAAAAAATGAGAAATTTTAGAAAGCTTGGTAACATTTTAGAAATGGAGATTTATGACTTCATAATTTGAGTTTTGAGTGTAATTAAAATGTTTCTACTACTGCAGATAGTTGCTCAGCTCTTATATCTGTAATCACCCAGTCTTTATGTTTCAAAAAAGGAAAATAGTTCAAATTTACCGGTAAAAGGCTCCTTCATTCTACAGTAGTATTGTTATTCATTACTACTGTTCTTAAATTTACGATTTGTGACCCTCATTACATTAACATTGTTGACAATTTATTTGTGATAATAATATTCATCACTACGTATATTATTGGTAATGAAATTTGATTATATATTTACTATAAAATACATTCTCACTCTATCAATTCATGATTATTGTTCAACCATCATTCACTTTTATAAGCCTTGGTACCTTATTGTCTTTTTTTTGGTTGCTTGAAAAGTTAAACTTTCGATGGTTATATATATATATATATATATATATATATATATATATATATATATATATATATATATATATATATATATATATATTTACCTACAGAAAATATGTAAAACCCCAAACAAGGGGGTTTCCTCTTCAAGTAGATAATTCAATTTATTTTTTGAATATAAATGAACTCAGAGTAGATCCTACTGCACTCTATCTTTATCTAGAACTCCATTTTTTGTCGTCTTGATGTTTTATTATTCTATTCAAATATAGTTCTAATTCTGCTCCTATATGGAATAGCATATTTACCAAATTCATAGTGTACAGAATAATTGCTCATTGAAATAAATTCAAACAAATTTTTATTAGTCAGTTTTTAAAAAAATATATTATAGCATTCAAGGAGGTTTACATTAACATACTAATAAAGACGATTAATATTTATATTATGTTGTATTTGATAATAGTTTATTTCACGGCAGTAATAAGGGAAAACTTGAAAGCTCAATCATGAAAATTCATAATGATGAATTTCTAAACTTCTACTGAACTCGGAAGCATCGCAAAATTTGAACTGATAAGTAACTATTTTAAGAACTATGTTTACAATGATAGAGATGCCAGAGCGATGCATGGATAGCTATATGGCTTCGAATCATGAAGCCATAAAAAGTATCTCTTACGGTAAGGAACCGTAATAGTATAGAACTTCTCCTCTTTCAAACCTGCACGGATACTAATACTGATACTAATACGGATACTGTACTATTAATAGAATACTATATGGATATACTTAGCACCATTCGCTCTCTCTCTCTCCAATTTGGTCAGATCAGAGGCTCCTGTGTTCTCTATGGAACCCTACCCCCCCCCCAAAAAAAAAACAGCAGGGAGCTTCGAAAACACCTGCTAGAGATAAGAATTTGATGTAGGCAACCTGCGCATAATAAGGCCTTTGTAGGCCTGCTCGACCTTGTGATAAGTTCGTGTACTACGGAAAGTTATGGGGAGGTTTTTTAGAAGATTTTAGCTTCAATATTATAGTAGAACCTCTATAATTCGTAGTTTACGGGACCAAGCGTTTACTACTACGAATTATGGATGATACGAATTATAGAGGCTATGGTGGAGAAGGATGAGAGGTAGAGGAGAAGGAGGAGGCTAATCATGGAGGTTACGGCTGTGCAAAGGCTAAAAATAAACTTTGTACTCGTGATATTTTTCAAAGTTTTTCGATTTTTATATCATCAAGCTATCAAAATGAAAAAGTTTTCTCAGGAAAACATTTTTTCCGATCATTACTTTTTGAGATATGAGCGCCTGAAGTTTGAATTTTTGGGACAGAACATTCCAAATTCGGTAAGATGTAAATCCATGAGATTTAGAGGATGGATTCTTCATGGTATTGTTGATCTATTCAAACAAAAATGTTCTGGTAATATCAATTTTTGAAAAAGTTATTCAATTTACCAAAAATAACTCAATAAAAGTTATTTTTGGTTATTTTCAGTAAATTGAATAACTATCTTAAAAAATTATATTTTCAGAAAGTTTTTGTTCTACAAGAGCAACAATACCAAGAAGTATTGTTCATCTATCCTCTAAATCTCATGGATTTATCTCTTACCGAATTCGAAATGGCATGTCCCAAAATTTAAAACTTTAGGCGCTCATATCTCAATAAAAAAGTAATGATCAGAAAAAAAATGTTTCCCTGAGAAAACTTTTTCATTTTGATAGCTTGATGATATACAAATCGAAAAACTTTGAGAAATATCACTAGTAGAAAGTTTATTTTTAGCCTTTGCACAGCCTTAAGGAAGAAAACCTTTTAGAAATCGTAATATTCACTGAGCAAAGAGCAATCAAGGATGATATAATAATTATGAATAAAAATTATCTTGGAAACATCAAAACGTAGGATTAAGCGTTGATAGATTGAAATAAATGAAATGAACAGATATTGTAGATGAGTTCAAACATAGATAGATTGAAATTAGATTAAAGAATAAATTGAAATTGTAAAATTCCAAAAAATATTAACAAAATTGTAAATTAAAAGTGTTCAAAGTACAATCAACTCATTTTCCAAAATTCTCAATCATTTCTGAGTATGAAATAAGTTCTTATTTAAATGATTTCCAATAATACTAAACTGACTTATTTCTCAATAGACAATTATTTCTTCTGCCGTCTATGTGATTTCCGGTCGATATGACTCATGTCTGGAGAATTAGTTATCGATAGCATAGTACACTCTGTTATCAATTTTTCCTTCCATGATGTTTGAAAAACAGAAACTACGAATAATAGAGAACTCTAGCAGTCAAAATTACTAATTTTTTTAGGTCGGAGATAAGCCAGCGCCCTATTTTACTACGGTACGAATTATAAAGGATTTTTAAGGGATCGAGCTTCCACTACGAATTATAGGGGATCACGAATTATAGAGGTCCGAATTATGAAGGTTTCACTGTAATTAATTACAAAAGAGTACTTATTACAGCATTCATTGAAGTTTAGATAGAATAACATCATAATGTAAAAACTCGTTCATGTTTTACGCAGCTTCCTAGTCTCTATGGACCAGACTTCTCTCATAAATTATAATTCCATCCTATAATAGAAATCATAAGAATGATAATGCCATTGTAACAGAATTCCGCGTATTTGACATACTTCCTATAAGTTCGTAAGCTTTAGTGGTTTGGGTTCGATCAACATCATCAACCACCTTTTTCCCAATCAAAACTAGTTACCTTTTATTTTTATAGATTTAATTAGTTTTAGTAGTAGATCACATAATTGCAAATGAAAATATAATCATCCTTCGTTGGTTTTTCTTGACGTGACTTACATAAATTATCACGATTGTCTTTATTTTTAAAACTGTAATGCAGCGATAATCCATAAAATTTGGGCCCTCAATTTTGTGGAATTTCATAAGCGGGGTGAGGGGATATTTTGAATTTTTGGGTATCTTTTTTGGGCTCATGAGGGAGGGGGGGTTGTAACCTGAAAACTCCCCCTTCGCAACGCCATTGGTAATGCCTCTTATTATAAGGGAAAATAATAAGTTATGGAATAATATTTTTCAAAGCAATGAACGTTTCAATAATAGGAAGGAATAAGGAGTACCGAAGGAATTCTGTGATTAAAATTTTCTTGAGATTATTGAAGTTATTTAGTTAGTGGAGTAGTGACTTTGGAGAGTTTGAAAATACTAATAAATTCATCCTAATTACCTTTCACATTTTTGAACTCTCTTCCAGAGCTCAAGCATTAGCTTTTCTGGGGGAGCCCATTATTTCAATATTAAAATAAAAGAAAACATTCGTTGAATATGTTTTTAAAATTAGTTTAGATTACAATTAGTTATAACATTATAAGAATGTTTTTGTTTCACTTGTTTGTAAAAAAAAGAATGGCAATAAATTGATTTGATTTGATCAGATTCTAGCAGAACAATGAAAAATGTCTACAAAATTCCAGTTTATAAAACTGGTAAATAATATTATGAATCAAATTTGAAAATTCTGTTTTATCTGAGAGTCTACATTCTACATTTATTACAGATTTTTTATGGTAACAAGTTGAAGTTGATTGATATGCTACCGTATTCAATCTTATCAGAAACTTTACAAATATATATAAGAATTTATTGTTGAAATATTTTTAGGATTAAAAATATATCAATTATTGGAGTTGAAAAAAATCCTGTAACACTACACTACGAATGCTCTCTATTATACAATTACTTTTTCCGAACTATTGAAATTGAAATACCTAACACATTACCAACTTGATATTCGATGCACGAACGCGCTACGCTTCACTTCCGAACACTATCACAATCACAAACGAGAAACGATGGGTGCATTACTGAATGCTGAGCATTTTTCCCCTATAAACAACTACCGCTACAGAAAGGATGCTCTTCCCCATGTGATACAGATATTTTTCTAGTTTCTACACGACAAGAGTTGTTTTTTTCAAGTGTATTTACTTTAATAATAAGGATGGCATGTCGGCATGTGAAGACATCGAATAAATATGAGATAATGGAAATCTAATCTCAAAGAAGTGTAATATGAGTCTAAACTTCTCACTAATAAACCCTTTTCAACTCGTATTGAATTCTTCTCAGCCATAGATTAGTAACTAGATAGTATTATAGGCTACGTACTTAATCTTTGCTACTATGATGCAGAAGAGATGTTGCAGAGGCATACATCACCTGACTGATTGATAAATTTAAAATAAAATTACACTTGAAAATATATATGGTATTCATATATTGGCTATTTCTGCACCATATACTCACTTGCATTGATTCACATTTCCAATTTTATTGCAAACTGAAAAGTAAGTTTAATTCTTCAACCAATATTGCATTAAAAGATTAATGTTCTTGTTTTTTATATTTTGTACACAGAAATGAAGTCACATTCATTACCTATTATTATCAATTCACGTATTATAAATGAATATTTGGATAATATTATTTATTAATTTTTTATAAGAAATCGAATTCTCTAAAGAAATATATTTTTTGCTTATTTTTCATAAATTAACGACTAGCAGTCATTTAAGTTTAAAAGTTAGGTACTCAATTGTATGCATCAAACCTAAAAGTTTTGTTTCACTTGGACAAAACCTAGATAATAAACTGGATAAAACCATTATATCCATTCAAGATTAAGTAGCCTAGAGGACCGAGAGACCTATTCACAATAACATTTCCAATGTTTACGCTTTCGTCTCGATTCGAACTCTAGCTTTTCCACTTTTCACTTTTCCTCTTTCAAACGGCAACCCGGCCAACTCCAAGGTCCCTAAGACTGACTACCTTTCATTGGAACAGCCAAAATTTCAAAGAAGCAGGCCAATGTTCGTACAATTCCAATAATACACTAGATGTTCAGAAATGAAATTGAAACTGATACTTGGAAATGCATGGAAATTGCATTAATTTTTACAACTAAGCAGTAACTTAGCAAATCCAATTAAAATATAATCAATCCAATTAAAATATAATCAATTTCCATACTCAATTACTCTTTAAAAAAACTAAGCTCAATTCAATATATTTCTCAAATATGATCATTTAAATAATCTGGAAGACAAGACACAAAAACACACAAAAAGTACAATAATACCCTCACAAAATTTCCACAAATATTTCAGTTCGTGATTGAATCCACAAATAGATGAAATATATCTGGTTATCCTATTATTGATTTGATGAACAGAAACAAAAAAATGGTCTTATAACATACAATCAATCCATTTCAAATTTGGATGTAAAGTTAGGCAGAAATAGAAGAATAAGTTGGCTAGGACTAGGACATGTCAAGAGGATGTCACAGAAGAGAGCCCAGCAGAAGCTCATGCGAGAGGTCTTCTACAGCGCAAAAAAAGAGGAAGGCCGAGAAGGAGCTGGCTGAGGGAGGTAGAGGACGATCTGCATGTGATAGGAGTGATACAGTAGTGATTGTTAGCCCAGGCAAGAAATGATTGGAGGTGAATTGTGGAGGAGGCAAAGGTTCTTCATAGAATGTAGCGCCGGTAAAAGTACTTTACTTAATTAATTAATCGATGTCATTTAACTTGAGAATACTGAGGTACACTACGTAATCAAATGAATAAATCTGAATGCCTGAGATTTCTTTAAGCATTGTAAAGAGATTTATTTGCTATTTCACCTGATGGCTCAAACGGGAAGAGCTGGGGAAAGATAGAGAAGAGAAAGGGAAAAAAGAGAAAAAGAAGAGAGTCGGATTGAGTGAGGGTAGAGTGGTCCACGTCTGCCAACAAAAAACCACCCTCTACAAGATTGTTCCTCCACTGAGAACATACCTCTATCTTTTGGTTTAGGGTTTTTTTGTTCTCGTTTCATCTATTATAATGTAGCAGGTGTTGGGAGCGGTGTTTTCAAGTTGGCGGTGTTTACTCTTCTCTAGAAGAAGGAACGTCGCAAGCAACGCCATAAAGCTTATTAACTGACACATTCCATTGCTGCGTTGCATTGTAAATCGCTATGAAAGGTAAAGAAAGTATTACCATAGAGGAAACAATACTTATATTTGATCTATAATATCAATAATAATAAATCACTAAATATTACTATAATCTATAATAATATTTGATGTCTGGTATTACGTTCAAAAAAAAAACAGCTTCCCTGAATTTATTATTTTTGTAAGTTTTCAGGTCCCCTGAAAAAACAAGCGATAGAATACGAATACATTATAACACTACATGTCATGGCACGAATGCTGAATTATCAAAAACTTTCGGTGGGCTCAATATTTATGTAACCAAGGATGGTTCATAGCCTATTTTCAATTCTGCAAGATTTTATTACGTCACATTTTTAGTTTGTCAATTTTTACAATTCGTCAAGCTTCCAGTTTGTTATACTTTGGTAACTTTGCTTGAAAGTGGTCATAGATAAAAATATTATAGACATAAATAGATATAAATAGATATAAATAGATATAGATATAAATATACACTATTTAATAGTGTCAACGGTTTTATTTTCTCAATCTTCTCCTATCTATATATCCTCTTTTTTCATATCTACACTATTCATAGAGGGAAAAGTTTGGAGGACAATTTTTCACCCCGCAGTTTTGTTTAGGGTAGTAAGGAGGTAAACATATCAAAATTCCCCACCCCTACCCACTGTGATAAGGTAGTGGGAGGGTTCAAAAGTACAATTTTCTGGTTTCTCACATATAACTCAAAAACTATGCAAAACCTTTTTCTATATCACTTCTACTTTTCGAGATATCCGCTCTTAAAGGTGTGAGATTTTTGAAAAACACATTTTCCTTGAATTTTTTGCTCTTATAACTTTTTAAATATCGATGGAAAAAATCCATGCTTATTATGAGGTTACAGAGCATCAATTCTCTTCAATTTGATCTATAATTTCACAAGTTACTCATATCCCCCATGACTGTTGCAGCAGCTTTAGTGAAGAGTGTGAAACTTCAGTTTTGCAAGAATAGACCATATTGACAAAGTAATTTGGATTTATTTATTGATTGATTGATTGATTGATTGATTGATTTAATTTCCTTTGCCAGGTCTGAAGAAATACATTGCAAACTCAAATCACAGAGATAAAGAGAATACAAAAATTAAAAATATATAAATAAAATTGCAGGAGCAAGCCCTTCCTTAATTTCCTCCCTTAGAATTGGAGGGACTGTTTAGAGCACATTTTCTAACTTTTCAGCTTTGTTGGGACCAGTTAGGGGGTGAACATTTTGAAAGTTGCATTTTGCTTCCCGCTTATATCTTGATGAAAAAGCGTTCAACCGACAAAAATGAAGCTTGATAAATTCTTTACAATTTTTGTTCAGTGGAGTTTCATGATATTTCGAACAGTTTTCGAGATATACGCTATTGAGAGTGTGAAATTGTTGAAATATCAACTTTCCATCCAATTTCTTGCTTTTACAATGTTAAAATGTCACCACTTTATTGAATATGCTTATAACAATGCAAGGGAAACATGAAATAGTGTAATAATACATCAAATTTGAGAGAAATCAATGCTCTACAAATCTGCGATAATCATTCATTTTCGCGATGCATTGTTGTAGAGTTATAAGACCTGAAAGCGCAAAAAAACCCAAGTGTATAGTTTGTTAACTTCTAATGACGTTATGAAGGCCTATTTCAATAATATCGAAATATCGATAGGTAACGAAAACTAAGGTTGAGGATTTTAAGGAAGAGAGTTTACTGGACTTTTTTTGCAAATTTCATGTGTAATCTATGGTATTTGGCTGTTACACCTTTCGTGGGACACTCTGTATTCTATACTTCTCAAGTATGGAAATTTTCCAACTCATTCCAATACGCACTTAAATTTCCTTTTTGATTGTTTCATTAAATTAAGAATGACTGAACTATCTTAATCTTCTGTGATTTTTGAAATAATTTATTATTCATATTTTAATCATTGCATTGTTAACGCTGATCCCAATCTGAGTAACATTGCGTAGAATTTTCCGCTACATATTCTTTATCCAGGTAATCTTCAGAGGGTAATTTGTTGCTCTTTGACTTTGCCTGTAAAATATAAAAAATTGAAATTTTTCAATAAGTTAATTAAAACAAATATGGGATCTATCGGTGAAACGGTAAGATTCCATTAAATGACTAATTCTTTCATAATTGGTCGATTAAATAGAAGCTATAGTGAGATCCACTGCATTATAATATACATGGCAGTAGTATATGATTAACATTGGGGCTGCTACCCTTATCCATCATTCGACAAAGCAGATAATATTTATTCTTCTCTAGTTTTGTTAAAGTTAAGTTTGTTAAGTTATCAAGTTTTGCTGTTTTTTTAACAACGTAGGAATAGGCCTATATATAATCAGATAACCAAATATTTAATCTCAATTGTAAAGCATTTTTATTTAACCATTGAAAAATAAATTTTATTGAGAAATAAAATATAATTGATAATTTTAAACAAGAATGAACAGTTGATAAGATATTGCGGTATTAGCCTCTATGTCCTCTGTGGAAGCCAGTGACAAGGCAGAGAATCAGCAGTGCTGTTCTCCTATCTTTCTTCTCAGTGATTATAACGTGGACCTCACAATGATTCAATCACATTTATACGGAACTCGTTGTTTATGGGCTGAGATAGTTCTTATTTCAGAGTGTAATATTACATTTTTTCTCGATTAAAATAATACTTGATAGTAAAAAAAAAAACTTTAAAAAAAACTTATAAAACTTGATAGTAAATATCAGAGTAATTGATATACGGACAACTTTTTGATTGAGAATTTATCGTAAATAATTGTGTTGCATATTCCATGGTATCACCGAAACAGAGTTAACAGAATTAACAGATAATGTAGAGGATGTATAAATTTAAAATAACAGTTTCGAAATAAAGTTTTATTGAGAACAAATGTAAAATGTAAATTCTAAACTTGTAATTTATAATTTTTTGGTGACGTGTTCATGAAGTCGTCACTGGTTTGAGGTGTGTCTACAAGGCTTTGCTCTGTACTTTGTGCTTTTCCTTCTCTCTAAAAAATGGTGGCTGGCTACTGAAGAGTGTTTTGTGCTCTCTGAATATTTTTCTGTTTAATTGAAAATTTTAATGTTTTAAATTGAGTTTTGAACAGTTTATAGTGTTCTAATTTTGTCTATAATTGTTTTGTGTGTTTACAAGCCTATAGCCATTGTTTTCAACTATATAAACTGGATAAGTATTTTAGCTTGTAATGATACTAGGATAATTTAAGTGTGTAAGGTATTATTTTTTTTAGATTTGTGTTGTATATTGCCAAAATTCTTCTGAAGATTATAAGTTGGTTTGCTCTGAAAATTGGATTTCTCATTCATAGGCGATAGATCCATTCATAGTTTATCAAGAATCTACCACTTTGGAGCCGATAACTTTCCTTAGGTTAATAGGTGAAAAATGCTATCCAACCTATTTAGGAGAAATTGGTAGCACGGCAAGAGGTAGAGATCGAGAAGTGTGGGAACACTGTGAATACGGCGTCATTTCCTAAAACCGGGACAAATCCGTTTCCACCCCTGCACCACAGATTTAGCAGCCTGCAAACTTATTCTATGTTGTTACTTAAAAACAGGAGTTTTCCAAAACACTCAACCCAGAACTATCCCAGCCCAAAAGCAACGAATCCAGTAAGAATTTGATGGAATGTAATATGCCTATACTGCGAAATGTCATCGGAAAGTTGATCGTTGCATATATATTCAAATGAAGTACATTAAATGTCTGCTAAATTTTAGCAGATGTTATAATCGAAAAATAATTTTTTCCACCTGTTATACAGTAAATGGCAACCTTTTCACTTCACATATGACCAATCAGAATAGAAAAAGATTTTATTAAGGAATTAGTCACCTATTGAAATCTTATCGTCCATTTCACTGAAAGCCCTTTTGGAACAAATAAACAATAATCTCCTAGTTAATAAATGAGAAATAATTCCATGAGTTGAACATAGCTTGGATATAATGATAGAGTCTACATTGGTGATAAAATTTATCAATGCTCAACTCAGATCGAAACATTTTTATAAATTCTCCACCATCGGGCTTGCGTCCTTTATAAAAATAATTTTTTTAAGAACTGATATTTATAAAAATAAATATAGTCCTTTATAAAAGTCCTTTATAAAAATGATTTTTTTTAAGAACTGATATTGTTGGAAACACACCTGATAGCCTAAGAATTTACAAAAAATGTTCCAACGTTCAGCTCTTTTATATTACCTTAAAACCATAAGATTTTTTTGGTGTTATAGTTATGTGTATATTCTATGAACTGATAACAATTTTGAGCACTACCTATAATTTTCACAATAGAGCTGCTGCAAGCGGTTCCCAAGTATACTATAAAAAACAAACAACTCCAACAGGATCTCAGTTTTAAAAAAAATTTTGGAACCATTTCAGAGCTAAGGGCACAATCGAGAAGAAAGTAGACGTGTAAAGCTATAATTGATTAAATTAAATTAAATTAATAGAAATTAATTAAATGAAATAGTGTTCAAAATCACTTAAACTTGCTAAAGTTTATGAGCCTAAAGGCTCCCACATAGGTAAGAAATACGACGTTTTCTTCTTTAGTTTGCAAGAGACTTTATCGTGTGTGTGGTCGAAGTTATATTTTTGCAGCATATCTTGTGTAAAATGTGATAATTATTTATTTATTTGATGCAAGGAAATCGTGTAACATTGTCTTGAGAAACTAATTTCTTCCAAAACATTCGGCAAACAACCTTTTTGGAAAAATTGTAAAATGTTTTTACCGTTTTGTGCACTGCTGTCATGATACGTAGAAAATTATTTCCAGCAAGTTTTTCCAACTGTTCAATTGTCCAGCCCAACTCTTTGAGAGTATCAAAAAGCTTAGGAACATCTTGAGGTGATTCCAATCCATTCATTTTCCTGGAATGTTGAATATTGAATGAAATTAATCATATTGAAAATAAAAATGAATTTCTCTATCTGAGTTTTTCATCTTTTTGTGTTTACATTTTTGCATTAATCCTCTAGTTCACTTTTGGAATAAGTTCTTGTCCATGCAATTGAAAAGGGCGAACTTTATAATTGTGACCATTGAGATCATTATCTCGAAAAGTTAGATTTTTTCAAAGAAAATAATCTAATAAAACTGTAAAAACTATAATATGCAAAAGATGCACATGTTCATTTTAGCATTTCCAAGTAAATGGTAAACTACGATCAACAGGTACCGTACTAAGATTGGATTCTAGACATTTGTTATGCGTTTTCATTATTTTATTTTTAAGCTTGATAAATCTAATTCAAACTTGTAAATTAGAATTTACAAGTACCGGGTACCATACAAATTACAGATTTAAAGGTCTGAGTATAAAATCTAATAGAAACATGTCACAGATTTCTGGTAATTCGTGAGTTGTGATGCACATTTTTCATGCATAAATTATTATTAAATGGTTTATTCTCATGAGCAATTATTATTATTCTCACTCAAAATGATCTCAATTTACAGTAAATGAATTCCAATAGCATTAAAGATTATATTCAATGTAGTTTAATGCAAGAGTAATAATTGTATGAAATTACAAGTGTTAAAGACTTACGTTTCAAATCCATCAAAATTTCCTCCAATTCCAACACAGTCTTCCCCAACCTTTTGTTTTAAGTAATTCAGGTGATCTGAAACACATTTTTATTTCTCTACTGTCAAAGGTACAAAAAATTGATTGAATTAATTGTAAAAATTAATTCTATCAAATGCTGGATTTTCATTGAAAAGCGTTCATAATGGGTCGATTAAATAAAAGCTATAGTTGGGTCCACACTGCGTTATAATTGCAGTATTCGATTAACATTGATAGTGATATCCTTGTCTATCATTCGGAAAAGCAGATAGCGCTATCCCTTTCTAGCTCCGCAACCTTGTCAGATCGTTTTTTCAACAATGTAGAAATATAATTAGCTAACAAAATATTTAATTTCAATTATGAAAATTTATCAGTTAAGCAGTTGGAAATATATTTTTTAACAAATAAAATATTATAATAATTTATTATTTCAAACAAGAATCAACAGTCTTTTAGAAAAAGACTTTTTGGTTTTTCAGTCGATAAATCTGGAAGTAAGCCTATACCAGTGTAGCAGTGTTTCAATTCACTAAAAAACTATTACGATTGGAAAATCAAGTAATTTAATTATGATAGTAGGTCTATTTTATTTACTTCTTTGTTATTATATTATAGATAGTGAATATATACTGTGCAGATAAGTTTTAAATGAATGAAACAAGGTAAGTTATGAACTAAATTCAATTGAAGAATTAAACCAGCTTCAATTTCAATGCTCTTTGTATTCATAATGGAAGAAGGGTGTTATCTTTTCAAGTTTGCATATTTTTATAGCTTTTATTCTACAATAACATTTTATATTCAATTGTATTGGGTGTTCAGCAGTTTTGAGCATTTCTGTTTATCATTCAGTTTCATTATTTGGTAATTAGATGTACAATAATTCAATTAAATTGTGATTAAAATGTATGAATTCAGGGCTACTTTCTTTTATTTATAAAATAGAATTATAGTAGAGTAAACTAGCCCACGTTGGGACACTTCAAGATGTGAGAAAGTAGTGAGTGTTAGGCTGGCAACAACTGCGTTGTTTTATCAGCTGTTCATAATAATATCCTTATTTACAGACATAATAATTTCAGCTGTTGCACCAGAAGTTATTAAGAAAAAGTTAAAAACACATTTTTGGAACCTCGAAGTTTTTTTGTGAGGGGAGGAACTTTAATTTTCACTCTAAAATTCCACCATTCAAGGAAAGTCTCACAGCTAATATGCCTTCTGTATTATTTTATGGATATTTTGACATATGGGACATTATTGTACTCTTATGTTTAATCCAGTTATTCTGTCTAAAACAAAGCATGACCATCTGCCCACCTTGTGACAGCCCAAATTGGGACACTTCAATCATATGGTAAGCTCCTATTATAATGATGAGCATCGCTTCTGAATCTTATTCTACTTAAAGTAGGCTACATATCAATGGAATAAATTATAAATAAATATGATATTATGATTATATCCTTTAATGTAGCTTCAGAGGCATTAATTCAAACATACTTTGAAATTTTCAAATAATGTATTTATACTGTTAATATTTATAATGAAATGTGAATTCAAATATGTTCTTAATAAATTAACAAAAATAATGAATTGCTTATTTTTAATTCAATGTTCCAAACTGGGCAAGGGATGTCCCATCGTGGGCCGATCTCAAGCCCAGGTTGGGACACTCCCAAAAAAATTATTTTTGCAATAAAAAAATCAATTGACAATCAATGCAGTTGCCATCCTCAAGGATGAAAGTGTAAGCAAATACAATAAATATAACATTAAAAAATGAAGATTTTTCCTATTTTTATCCAAGTTATAGCTGTTTGCATTTTGGTGTCCCAACGTGGGCTAGTTTACCCTACCCTTTGAAATTAATAAAATATTAGATCAAGTATACAAATTATAACAACTAGTTTCAGTGTTCACACCATCTAATAACAAATAATGGTAGATGATGAACAGATATAAATTTCTGGCAAAATGGGAGTAGAACCTACATATCGTACGGGAGTAGTAGACTGCATGAAGCTGTGACAATTCATAATTCGAATTTGTAATTTGTATTAATTACAATTTATAAAATACAATTATAGTACCGGTATCCTTTCAAATTAATAAAATAATATATTAAGAATACAAATTATAAACTTATAAGTCTGATTTTTACGATTAACAGTTCAAAAGTTTTATGATTTTAATAATAAAAATCAGACAATTTTATGTCGTAATTTAAGTATCATATTGAAAATCGATTATTGTTAGCTTGCATACTGACATTGATATCTAATTGTGAGCTTGCATACTGGCATGGAAATCTAATTGATGGACATTATAGACTTACCAATGAAGTTGGTTAAATTCACTTCTTCTCCTTTTTTAATAAGTTCAGGATCAAAGCTTATCATAACTAGTCCATTCTTCTCCTTAATTTTCTCCAGAACATTTTCATCCAAGTTCTGCGAAACGTTGCACTTCTCATAGGCTCCCACATTTGACACAATCACTGGTGCTTCTGATACAGAAATCGCATCCAACTGAGTTCTTTTTGAAGACAAAGAAATGTCTATAATCATCCCTAGACGGTTCATTTCAGAAATCACCTTTTTACCGAAATCTTTCAATCCTGTATCGGTAACGTTATTCAACTCGAATTTATGTGAAATTCCCCTGTAAAAAGATAGTTCACTAATTAAAAAGGACTGGAAGCTGAGATGAAACTATATTTAGGGCTCAAATAATTAGTTCTAAAATTGTTATAGGTGGTGGGGTTTTCAGTTCAAACGGTCAGGGTTTTGAATATTGATAATCTAAAAGCAGAATTTTAGTCCTTTAACCCTATTGTAAGTGTGCGGTTATTCATATCTAAGAAAGTTTTTAATTTGTCGCAAGAAGTTACGGTACCGGTAGCCCAACTGTATATCAATCAATAAGTATACACACAGCAGTGCGAGTTGATTATCCTTGGACTGTGCAGCATTCTGTGAAGATTCCAGTCGTCTTATGAACAGAACGTCTTTCATCATAGAACATGAATATTATGATGGAAAGAGTCAAAGCATGCATAACCTCAATGGGTGGACATTTCCAGCATATTCTTCAATAATCTTTTGCAATTGAAAAAATTATTTTTACAGAAATAATAAGATATAGGTATAAATAGCTGACGAAATGTGAAATGAGCGTGTTAGTGGCGCATAAGTCTGTACGAACCGTTACATTTATTTTGTATAAAACAATAATTACACATTTATTTTTATTACAACTGAATTAACGTTCTATAGACTACATTAAAAACTGTGTTAAATTACTAAAAAATCACCCCATACTTTCAAAAGTAATTTTCAATCATTGTTAAATGACTTTTAAATGATTTACAATGATTCAAGTTGACATTATAATATACAGGACAGACCTGTATCTGTATGATTCAAACAGATCCATCCAAGATCAATTAATCTAATATTGTTTTGCCACCGCTTTTAAACTTCTCAATGCTTTTCGCTTTAGTCTTCAGTAAGGTCTAATGTGTCTATTACTTATTATACCAATCACATGAAAATCTTCATAAATATAGCTGGTCATCTAGGCTATATATGTATCGAATCCGATTAATACATCAAGCTCAACATACTCCCGAAGGAGTGTTATAGATTCTGAAAAAAGTGTAAACATCTATTTGCTATACACATAATTTCGAATAGATGGGAATACGCACCAAGGTGTATCACAATCAGCTGTTAGTGACATGATTCTCACACCTGTCTTGAAGAACATTCGCAACACTGCTAATCGACTATCTATCATGTGACCACCTTTCAACCCAATCATACCTGAGAGTTTATTTTCCCGGAAAATAGTGATTATATCTGAAAAGTTGGAAATTAACATTCATATACGGTACACAAATAGTGAACTTTGTTGAAACTTGATACAAAGAAAAAAATTAGGTCATTTCAAATAGTATTAAATTAATCATCAATTCCGAATATTGGAGGAACTTCAGTTTTGCAACTAAAATATTACAGGCCTACTGATTCAGTATTCACAGTCCAATTAAATTTTTCATTTGTATAGAACATATTATTACGAATAGTAAAATTTTTTCAGTAATTTCAAATACTATTAAATTATTCATTAATTCCGAATATTAGAGGAAGTTCAGTTTTGCAACTACAATATTATATACTGATTTAGTTTTCGCAGTCAAATTAAATTTTTCATTTGTATAGAAAATACTATTATAAATAGTGTCCTAAATACATGAAATACCATGGCGACCTAGTCATGGACTTTGCTATAATGATTATTATTATAATAATTATTATTTTCCACCTGAACAGAGAGGCTAGCTAGAATAAAATATTGTTATTTTCTTTGTAATTAACTTATCTTTAATTCTTGTTGATTCAGTTATGTCTAGCTATATGTGGTAAAATACACATGTATATTTATGTTTATATATTGAATATACATCAAACATAGCGTTCATGGTCTTACATATCAGTTATTGTGAAGCCTACTAATCAAAATAATGACATTACCCGCTTCTACTAACATAGGTTCAGAAATTTATTTGTTTCAGAGTGAAATATGATGGCAGAAGATTGTACTTTACTATATAAATATTCAGAAAATAAAGTCTGCAAACTAATTTTCAAACATCTCTAGGCATAAAATTTAGCCTGAAATAGCAGTTTATACAAAAGTTGAGTCTTAAACGCACGAGTTGAATTGTTCGATTATATGTCTGTATTAGGGCGGAGTTAGGACTCCAGGTCCTCTATGCCACATCCCTGAATTATGTTAGAATTTGAAGAGGAGACATTCTTCTTATCCACTCCGAATCTCGACATTTTCAACTCTGTCAATCTACCAAATAGAAATAATTCAAAATACATATTGAAGCATAATAATATTGCATAAGCATAATAATTGCAATTTTCTCAATGCATAGGTATAGTTCCTTCAGTCTTATCTAGTAACAGAAGGTAGTTGGAGAATTTGGAATGATTGTTTGGTGGAAAATCTCCCTTTTTGAACTCTAATGTACGACTCCATGAGTTAGCTTGCTGTTGAAGAGTGACACCTAATTGGATAAATTGAGATTATTCTTTTCAACTAGTCTATTGTTAATCATAATAGCCTCTAAATGGAAATTAATATGAAATTGGAACTAGTTTTTTTAATTGTGGACAAATTTCTCTACTACTGTACAAGCTGAGTTGTCTTGGAATTGTTCTCCACCCTTTTCATCAATTGAGAAAAATGCTTCAACCGTAAATATCATCAATGAGAGTACCATTAATTATATCACTTTTTCAAATGAACTTTCAGAACATTTTGAATCCAAATATCTGTCAATTCCTTTGACTATTTTATGAACTATGTTTATAATGTTTATTGAGAACAATATAAATTCATTCATCATATTTAATAATGGATCTTTACACCAATTCATCATTACCATCATATAGATTTATATGAAATGTTGAAATACATACAAGTTATAAACTGATAGATAATAATAGAGAAGGCTGGTTCTTTAAATAATGGTATGGAGAGTAGGTACTTTGTACCCTTCCATTATTACAAGCATGTATTCATTTGACGGACACTATGAACCAAACAAATCATTCTTCACAAGCCGCTGTCTTCCAGTAAGCTACCTATGCCATGAATATATATGATAAAATTTTCATAATAGATAAATCCCAATAAAAGACATACTCTTCATTCACGATACAAAGACTTTCACGATAATCGTCAATATCTCTCAAATAAAAATCAATAATATGATTTGTAAAATTTCCAGAAATGTAATTCATACATTCCTTACTTAATTGATTATAGTAGTACCGGTATTTATAATATTCAGAGAAATATTCTTTAATCTGATTAATGAATGCCTGCGTATATATTATTCAATTTCAGTTGATGAGACTCTCTGTGATTCAATCAACAACTAGACATTCATGAGGAAAACCCCTCACTTTCATCTTTTTTCCTTTACTGAACGATTCATAAAATGTTTTTGGTTATAGTGAGATGAACTTTCGTAAGACAGCATTTAATTGCCATTGGTTAACTATCCTTGTCTGTCATCAGGCAAAGCAGATAGCTCCTTTTCCTACTGCGCAATGTTCACAATTTTTTTGTAACAGGCTATTGTATAAATATTATGAACTACCAGAATATTTCATCCAAATTATAAAAAATATTACTAGGTCTAAATCATGAAACCAACATATTTCCGATGGGAAAAATATATTTGAGATAGGTCGTAATTGACCATTTTATCAATGAAAAAACAACTAATAAAACAAGATCAGGTTCACCGAAATCACTCGAATAACAACCATTCAGTGAAGAAGGCAGTGGATATGAAACTGGAAAATAATAATGCTATTCCCTATGAAATCCACTGACTTTAATACTTGAATCTCACTAAAGTGTCTTTTCTTGATCTTCACTCACCTGACTAGCGACCATTCCTTTGCTCAATGTTTCCAAATCAGTAACACACTCCTTGCATTGCTTTTTCCATTTGTTGTCTTTGAAAGCATTGACAAAATTGAATTCATTTATTTTATTTTTCCTGTAGCGCTTCAAGTTTCTGGCGATACTGTTTTCCCTGAAACAAACAATCATATTATACGTTCTGATGTCTGGGAATTGCATTGAACCAGTATAATGGTTTGATATGAATACTTTTTTACTAGTGTCTAGGTTTTATGCTTTTTAGTAGACTTTTTCATATTATAGAATTTATTCGAACTTTGTCAGGGAAAATTCAATTTTTTTTGTTCAGATATACTGTACCCTCATCTAACGTCCGTATAATATACGGTTTGCATAAGAAACGAATAAGTATTCATAGAAACAAATAGAATAATGTATAGTGATATGGAAATTTGAATTTATTACAGGACCCAATCAGCAAAATCAACTTGAATCGAAATCAAAACAAGCTCATTTTGTCAAACTTGAGGGCTTGATTCAAGATTTCATTCGCATGTGTTTTGCTCGAAATGAGTTAAATTCAAGAGCCCGTTTATACATCGTTCAAGCCAGTTTCGAGCTCGAAATGCAGGCTCTAATCAGGCTGGTGCTGCGAGCTAAAATCAAGGTCGCGTTGCGAGCTCGATTCAGGCCCGAGATGCACGGTCAAATCAGGATTGAGATGCAGTCTTGACTCAGGCTTGAAACGCATGCTGGATGCAATCCCCCCATTCAAGGCCACCTGGCACACCTTTCACGAAATTCAAGCTCGATTCTATTGTGATTCTAGATCAATTAGAGTCGGATTCAAGCTGGATGTTTAGAGTGAATCAATCCTGATTTAAGGTCAGTGCAATCCAATATCAATGCTTAATCATAATTCAAATTTCATCCAGAATTTGAAATAAATCTGTAACTCTTATTATTCATGATTCAATTATTCTTCCAAACTAATGCTCCAATCTTACTATTGCCGTAATACTCTATTTCTATACTCAGTGGACATCTATACATTCTATATAATTATAGATGAAATCTATATATAATATATAGATTATATAATATATAGCCTATATTATATAGATTTCATTAATATATAGATTATATAGATGAAATCTATATAATATATAGATTATATAATATATATATATATATATATATATTATATATATATATATATATATATAGACTATATATATATATTATATAGATTTCATCTATATATAGAATGTATGGATGTCCACTGAGTATAGAAATAGAGTATTAAGGCAATAGTAAGATTGGAGCATTAGTTTGGAAGAATAATTGAGTCATGAATAATAAGAATTACAGATTTATTTCAAATTCTGGATGAAATTTGAATTATGATTAAGCATTTATATTGGATTGCAGTGAATCAGATTATTAATATATATTTTATATTTTTAATATTATTCAAATTGAAATATTCTTTAAAATTCTCCTGTGAATGGCAAATTACTTATTCATTCTCTCCTGTCAGGGCAGTCTATAAACTGTCTCTGTAGCTGTATTGATTGAGTCGAGATCGACCTCTGCTAACCAATAACAGCTTGCAGACTGTCCTGAGAGGGAGCAGTGCATGAGTCACTCGCCATTCGATGAATTAATTAAATCAAATCTGCTCTAGTTCAACAGCCCTCTATGCTTGCAACACCTCAAATGGAATACAGTTCATATACATCTGAGTAACACATCAATTATTACTTTGAATATCTATTAAAATATTAAATATTATATATTAATATCTATATTAGTTTATTTTCTTTAAAGCTTAACTTCAGAGTATATCTATATGAGCGAAAAATGTAAATAAGAAAGCATTATTTTCAATAAAATGCAATGATTTTTATTAATATTACAAAAATTGAACTTTCAATTTATAACTAATTATATATTTTTACTTTGAACTGCTATCGTCCTCGATTTGAGCTTCATGAGGCGTAGTCTCTCTGCTCTTGGTCCTGTAAAATATGAAATGTACAGTTTAGTGGGATAACTTAATAGGTTATTATGAGTAAAATATAAAATTTCTCGGTAATCAATTCTCAGAATGCTGATTATGTAGCTTAAAAACTTTTATAAGTTGGAGACTGATATACATACTGTAACTTTCAGGATAAGTTATTGGTCGAATACTCTACCTTTTGACATACATAAATGAATTTTAACCCCTCATAAGTGGTTGATTTAGACCTTCATAAGGACATCTCATTTACATTTATGACAGTTTTGCACACTGTCAAACGAGAGAATAAAGGGGAGCATTTCGGGAGCATCTTTTGAAATGAAATGTAAAAATCTGGTGTGGCGCACTCACACAACTTTCCTTGCCGTTATGAAAATTGATCACCTGACGCTATTGTTCCCGCGCATCTCAAGTCTACTATTCAGTGATTTGAGCCAGCTGGTGACAGGGTAATAACGCTGGAGACACACATGAGGTCTGCTATCTCTTCATAGTGAATGATTTAATAGAATCAACAATAATTTGCAATTGAATAATCACATTTTCTCGAATTTAAAGCTTATTTTCAATTTTAGTTGAAAATGTTACTGAACATTAATTGTAGAGATTTTCATGCTCAATCTACTCCACTTGATTTTTTTTGTTTCAATTGTATCTGAAGCCTGATAATTGGGATTCTATCTGCATTGATGGGGCGGAGCTCCTGAAAATTTTTACAGATATGGGACTTGTGACAGTTGATAGAGCTTATCAATGACTATTTTAGGTATGAATTTGATCAAAATTGTTGGAGCGGTTTCAGAGAAAATCACGAAAAACCTTGTTTTTGACAACATTTTCACCATTTTAGCCGCCATCTTGAATTGCATTTGATCGAAATTCTTCGTGTCGGATCCTTATAGTGAAAGGACCTTAAGTTCCAAATGCCAAGTCATTCCGTTAATTGGGAGATGAGATATCGTGTACACAGACGCACATACACTCATACACACACACACACACACACCACACACACACACACACACCACACACACACACACACACCACACACACACACACACACACACACACACACAGACCAATACCCAAAAACCAGTTTTTTGGACTCAGGGGACCTTCAAACGTATAGAAATTTAGAAATTGGGGTACCTTAAGCAATACTTTCCTTACCTATGGTAATAGGGCAAGGAAAGTAAAAAGTAGGTACCAAACAGATTACTAAATAAATAATCAGTTTTTCAATGTGTTTCGTTATTCATCAAAAAAAGTGTTGTTTCAAGTTTTATTACTTTTATCAATCATTTCTATAAAAACTAAAACTTCAATCAGCCACCATTTTTTATAAAAGTATCATAGAACATTTTTATTGATGTCGTCATTCTTGATTTAAAAAGGCCTTTAAAATTATGTACCACACAATGGGTGTTTACATTTTAAATATTTGAGTTACAAACCCTCATTTCTTCAAAAACTAAAACTTCAATCAGCCGCCATTTTGGATACAATTATCATAGAACATTATTATTGATGTCATCTTTCTTGTTTTAAAAATACCTTTAAAATGATTAACCACACAATGGGTGTTTACATTTTAAATATTCCAGTTACAACCCCCAAGTAAACCCGTTATGTGGGGTTGGAACTCGTTTGTACATTAAAAGGTAGAGTATTCTATCAATAACTTATCCTGAAAGTTACAGAATTATATCTACAACAGTCTCCAAATTATTGAAGGGTTCCCATACATATGACTCACTCTGTATATGTGTATATGTATCGTTGAATTTCAAAGGTTTTTGAAAAACTGTGTTTGAAGGAGGTTCCGTCTTTGGGTAGCAGTGATTGGACATTGGTTGCAAAAAGGCAAACATGTAGAAGAAATTTGAAAAGAGTATTGGGAGCAAGCGGTGAAGTGTACGAAACGATGAGTTCTTCTTTGATTCAAGTAACTGATTTGCAATTTCTCCACATGTATTGGGACTACTAATTTATGATCATTCCATACTTTCATAAAAGAAAGCCTTTTTGACATGATTGTTTTATTCACAAATAAGTTTATTGAATGAACTATTTTCATTTCACAACATATTGGACAATTCAATTTTCTATCTGTAAGTCAAATATTTTCTTGGATTTTTATTTTTATACTTTGAAAACATGATCAATAATAATAATTTACTAATGATGAATTTTGTGTACGTATATGTATGTCATTGGCCTTTGATGATACTGCTATTTCCTTATAATTGAAAAAAAAATGGGTTGGTTCAGGTGGTTTACACTCAAGAATAGTATAATAGTAGGTTGCCTTGATCACATAAGACGCGTGGAGAACGCAGCCTGCTATGGTGTGACGTCATGCTGCGACCTCTCGCCCTGGCTTAACATGCATTCAAATGTAAAAATGCCAACTTTGAGCCCTCATAGCAAATCAACCATCAACTTTACATAGAAGTGATTGACATCAAAATGTTCAGCATTTCATCCCCTTTGAAACAATATCAAACTAATTTTCAGTAAAAATCCTATAAATGTTACCGGCGAGTCTAAAACAAATCGTTTGAACACACAATTTGATTTGATAATACCATATCAAATACGTTTTTGTACTTTCTATTAGTTTTTTCTGCATCGTTTTAGTTCTTTCTCTTAAACAGATTCTATTCTCATTTAGAAATTTTATCCTTATGAAGTCTGTGGAAAGAACTAACAGCTTCTTTAGGAATTTCAGGATATTAACGTTATTTTATCAACTCCTGAAACATAGCAATGCGAACCCATCAACGGTTGCCTAGCTTTATCACAAAAATAAACAGTCTAGATAAGCCCTAAGAATATATGAACATCATTTAAACATTATAAAGATTTTTATTTATCCCAATTATGATAAAAAAATAGATAATCATGACTTTTAATGACTTTAATGCTGTTATTTTATCAAAAAATAAAGCGCATTACACTACTGTACTGTAAAGTAGTTGAATAATTTCATGAATAATTAATGTTATATTATTTGAAGTTATAATTTGTTGAACTATTTAAATTATAATTAAGATCTATTCTTGCTTTACACAAGTGTTTTTTGCCTTCATAAGTATCCCATGGACACATTGAAATAAAAAATATCATACTACCGTGAATAATATATGGTATTTCCTTTGTAAATTTGTGTCCCATGAAAATAATCAATAAAATATACTAATAATCGTCAATAATAATAATAATAATAATAATAATACTGCACTGAGCAGAAACAAAAACACAATACAAGAGCAACGTGTTGGCACTACGCTTTCCAAGAGACAACTGAAATAATTATTAGTAACCAGACAGTTCAACGTTCTAAAAATAACTTGTAACCATGGTGAACAGTTCCATGATTTCGCTAAATTGTTTCTAGGTATATGTCAATTAATAAAGTCTTATATTATTAGGAAATAGTATAGTGCAACTTACTGAAAATGGTTTCCATCAGATGTAGAAAGGAGTTTTGAATCTAAAACTGTAGTTGGCAGCATATTCGTCTGTCATGGTGGATTTTGGTATATGCGTCTGCACTTCTATTCCCACCTTTGCCTGAAATCAAATGATACATTAAATGTATGAAAGCGATTTTCTAATTGAAAGGAATTTTATAAGTGATAGTAAATAAACCAATACAAGAGAGTTTTCAAGGACCTTACATAGTACTGAACTAATTATCAAATTGTAGCCTATCAATGAGAATGATTGCTTCTATTTACAATTTATTTAAAGTATTTCTCAAGGGGGTTATTTTATACTGGTCATATTGGAATAAATATGGTTTAATCTAATCAAAATATTAGAAAAAAATTTAGTTCATGTCCCTAACAAAAATGTAACTATAGTCCCTAATAAATATAACTAATAATTAGTAGGTAGGCCTATTATGATGTTATGAATAGTTCTATTATTGTAACATTTTACAATAGCTTCTTTTATATCATAACCATCCATAGTTAAGGAACTGGAATAACCAACCGGCTTTTTTAAAAAGAATTATTTATTTCAACATACTAATACATCTAATACATGGTTATAAGCGATGTACGCTCTACGAGCTCTGGCAACAGACTGACTCGAAAAAGCAACTAAACTAATGGCTAGTAAATAACAATGCATAGCTACATCAGCATTATAAAGGGGGTTACCAAATGTAACTCCTCCCCCCCAAGTGTGAAGCTGCCCTCAGCTTCAAAAATAAAATAGTATTAAGTCCAAGTACAAAAATTAAGTATTAGTTACATGGCAATCTTGGATACATTTGTTGGGAATCGGTATTAACAATATCGTTATCCACGCCAGAATTACAATTATTTGAGTTAGAAATGGACAGTTTTTGCCAAATTATTTTAATAAAAATGAATATCAATAAAATTACAACCAAAATAAATAATATAGTAATTACAACAATATAGATGATTCTATTGTCTTGTAGAGGTAATTCATCAATAATATCAAGTTGTTGAAATTTTATGTTTGCAGTATGTACTTCATCAAAACTAAAATTAGAAATCTTCTTATTTTCTATAAGTTTAGTTGGCACAATAACTTCATTTTCCCAAAATATGTTTGGTCTGTAATATCCAATTAAAGTCTCTGAGTTATCAATTTTTAACAATTTAGTTTTTCTGTTTGGAAAGAGAGTAACATTTTTCTTCTTGGCAGAACTGTAAATTATACATGAACTTACATTAAATAATATAAAACTATCAATTATGTTAATATATTTCACTAAAGAAGACTCATCTTTTAAAACTAATTTATTACATCCATTTAAATCTCTATCATCTAACAATTGTTCAATACATAAATTTTCAATACTACTTATATTACTACAATAATAATTATCATTGATAAGTTCGCAAGTTCCAAAAAATAATTTATCATTACGGAGTACAAAAGAAGGATGTACAATTGTTGTTACAATTTCATTTTCTTGAATGACAGGATATGACAACAGGAAAAATGTTTCATAAATTGCCGACTGTAGCGGTACTTCAATGAAATAAGAAATGTGGTCTTTAAACATTGCACAATGGACTTTGCTGAGTTTCCATATTACACTGACATCGTTTGAAATGAAGCTAAAATTCGAATTTCGGTGCATGAGAAAAAGTTCATCGTGAGAAATAATAGTCGAGTGGAGTACATTCAATTTACAAAATTCTAAGCTTGTTACAATATCAGAAATTTTATTATTTAAAAGCAAGAGAGAGTCAAATAACAATGAGGATTGCTGATTAAGTTCGATTCTGTTTGATTCATTATACAATGAATTAAAGTAATTACTGATTTTCATATTATTTGATCGTATTGTTTTCATTTCATTGTTGAATTCCTCCATTAATTTATGATTAACAGCAAATTGTTTTTCTACATTATTACTAAGATGGTATTCGTTTGATTGCACAGTTTGTAAAATTTTATCATATCGTTCCTTATCGTTAGCGTCCATATTACCAGTGAGCCAAGAAAGTGCAGATCCTACACTATTAAAAAGGCCTCGTTTTTGTCTATAACTAATTGATTGGATTTGATTTAATTTACTCTTTGTATACTTTAAATTTAATTTCATGATGCTTAGGCGACTCTTATCAATATCCTTATTAGCTAAAAAATCAATAAATGTTTCTATATTACTTAATTCTAATCTTAAATAACTAGTACTTATTTTATGAACATATGTGTATGTCGTGTTTACAATAAAGGAGTTCTGAATTTTAATGGGAGCAACACCGGAGGATTTGCTCAGATCAATCATTTCATAAGGTGCTGCTGGGGCCAGCAACAGGAGAAGTAGGATTGGTATCATCGTGTCAGTAGCAGCAATGGTAAGAACTGGATTTACTTCCGGTTGTTGGATGAAAGCGTTCCGGAAGGAGTCTGCCAGTGTGGTTGCCAAGATGAAAGGAGTCCGGTGGCGTGGTTATCCCGTGTAGAAGTTCCGTTGAAGTTGAAGGTTCACCTCACTTAGTCCTCCGATAGGTTCCTTTTCAAAGTCGAAATAAGCGATCGCGACACGAATCGGAAAACTAATATTGTCAAACGAACAACATCGGAAAACTGCGCGAGGGTGGTTCGGGCGCCAGTTAAGGAACTGGAATAACCAACCGGCTTTTTTAAAAAGAATTATTTATTTCAACATACTAATACATCTAATACATGGTTATAAGCGATGTACGCTCTACGAGCTCTGGCAACAGACTGACTCGAAAAAGCAACTAAACTAATGGCTAGTAAATAACAATGCATAGCTACATCAGCATTATAAAGGGGGTTACCAAATGTAACTCATGATATTGAATCAATCTATTATAATATTACTGAATCATATAATCACTAGCTTAAAATGTATTGAATCATGAAATTAAAACCACTAACTTAATAGATTTTTTACAAGTTTGAAGTTAACCAACAATGGTAACAGTTTAATCAACTGTTAGACCCGGTTGCACAAAAGCCGGTTAAATTTTAACCGTGCTTAACTTCACGAGAACCAATCAGAGAATGCGTTTTTGATAAAACGGCTTCTCTGATTGGCTCTCGCGGAATTAATCACGGTTAAAATTTAACCGGGTTTTGTGCAACCGGGCCTTAGTGTTTGAAAATGATAAACATTCAACTTATACACACTAAAAATTGCAATTACTGTTATATTAGGGTTATTAATAGGGCTTGACATAAAATCTTAAAACTGCTCCAGTAATTCTTGAATATAGGCTATTGTAGGTAGCCTAAGTTTGTTTGTTAAGGTTACAAGTAAGTTTGTTTATGTATGTTGAAAAATTTGATTATTGAAGGAGGTAGAGTGCAACTTACTGAAAATGGCTTTCATCAAATGTAGAGAGGAGAAGAACTTTTTTCAAATCTAATCCTTGGCATCATATTCATCTGTCATGGTGGATTTTAGTATAATATGTATCTGCAGTTCTATTCCCACCTTTGTCTGAAATCAAATGGAACATGTATGAAAGCAATTATCTAATTGAAAGAAATTTTGGCTAAAGTGCACGTCCAGTGCCAACATACCTGTCATCAAATTTTTGGTTGGGATCGATTTAGTATGATATTTTGAGCACAAAATCAAAAAATTAAACGGCGGTCACTATTGTTTTCAAAATAAACTAAGTTCAAAGTAGCATAACTTTACATGCATTCAACCTATGCTATAAGTAGCAACCATAAGTAGCTAAGGTTAGGAAAAGCTTTAGGTTAATAAAGCTTAGGTTAGGAAAAGCTTTGGGTTAGGAAAACTCAGATTAGGAATATCATAATTTGATGATTTCAATAATCAAAATGGCTGCTACTCATAGGTTAAATGCATGTAAAATTGTGCTACTTTGAACTTAGTTTATTTCAAAAACAATAGTGACCGCCGTTTAATTTTTGTGATTTTGTGCTCAAAATAGCATACTTAATAATCGATCCCAACCAAAAATTTGATGACAGGTATGTTGGCACTGGACGTGCATTTACACCGAAATTTTGAAGTAATAATTTAGTATGGTTTTAATAAATTGATAGTATTAAAACAATAAACCAATACAAGGGAGTATTTAAGGAACTTACATAGTACTGAACTAATTATTAAATTGTAGCCTATCAATAAGAATGATTGCTGCTATTTACAGTTTATTTAGAGTACTTCTCAAGAGGTTGATTTGATAGGCTACTAGTCATATTGAAATAATGTTTTATCTAATCAAAATACTGTATTCAAAAAGTTAATCAGGTCAAATGTAACCATAGTCCCTAATATGCCTATAAATAACTAATATTATTAGTGGGTAGGCCTATTCTCTTATTAGCTTTATTATTGTAACATTTTACAATAGCTTCTTATATCTTAAACATTCATAATAATTAAATCAATCTATTATGATATTACTGAATCATATAATCACTAGTTTAAAAATTATTATCTAAATCATAAAATCGAAACCACACTTGATAGTTGTTTTACAAGTTTAAGGTACCAACAATGTTAACAGTTGGTTAAATCAACTGTTTGGGTTTAAAAATGGAAAAAATTAACTTATACACACTAAAAATTGCAATTAATGTTGTATCAGGGTTCTTAATAGGGCCTAACATAATAATTATTTACCATAGTGCTTTTTAAAACAACATGTGCTTTACAAATTTGTCTGGGGAACGCTTTGCCATCACTAGGCTAAACAGTTTTGTTCAGTAAGTAACTTCATGCTATTAAATTTATCAATAAATATCCTAGACATAAATGAATGATCTTACCTTAATTTAAGACCTTCAGCAATCAAAAATCATCATCAACTTGATGACGCGATAAAATAAAGGATAAACAAACAACAAACCAATACTGCAATACTTCACCTTCAACTACTGAAAACAGTGAAAACTGAAGAAGACAGGACGAGGACATCTTTAATGGCTGTCGCTCAAGCGCAGTAGTGCACAAGCACGAATTAACCCGGGAGTTTCAAAGTTATTGATATAGACAATCTTTATTGTTAACATTAAAACAGTCCATATTTCTGGGATGGATTAATGATTTCTTTATGGGGACATTTGTGCTTCCACTGAAATAATGTTGGAATCAATAAAATAGTACCTAGTTTATTATTATTTGAATTTGAAACTTGAAAATTATTTCATAGGCTTGGTGTGTGACATGATTTTCAGCACAAACTGGAATCTAATTTGAAAAAATGATATAACTTTCTCAATTTTGGATGGAAACATTTGAAATTCTAGGACAATGTTTATAACATGAACAGAATCGTTAATTATTTTTTTCAAAATTTTCCATCATCAATTACCAATTATTTAAAATTTTAAACGTTAGTAGCCCGTCAACGGCCCGTCTGACGGGATTTTTGCATTGAGAAGAAGTGCTGGAAATCTACTTCTGTAGCCGAATAAGTGATAAAAGACTGCTTTTTTGAACATTTTTGGGAAACTTAGAAATCGATCAAATTTTTTCCAAGTCCCTATTTGGATTAAAATTAGCGCAAAAGGTCTATTATATCATCAACAGTACGTTGTAGACAATTTTCGCAAGAGACAAAAAGTGTTTGAAATTCAATTCTGCATCCGAACTATTGATTAGAAATACAATTTTTCGACTTTTTTGGGAAACTTGAATATCTGGCAAATTTATTAAGTCCCTCTGGATTTAGCGCAAAAGGTCAATTATATCGTTAACAGTGCATTTTAGACGATTTTCGCAGAAGACAAAAAGTATTTGAATTGCAATTCTGCACCTGAATTGATTAACAAAAAGCTTAAAATGAGACTTTTTGGAAAACTCAAAAAAATTTCAGTCTTAATTTGTGTAAAACATTTTCTTTATCTCGATAACGGTGAGTTGGAGACGATTTTTGAAGAAGATAGAAAGGGATTGGGATTCAATTCCACTTAGGAATATTGGTCAGAAAGCCTAAATTGAGACATTTTTAGGGATTAAGATACACAGGTGAGGGGGGAGGAGACACCTTCTGAAAAAAATGTTTGATTTTCACTTATAACATTTTCACTTAGTGTGTTGACTGGGTAGGTACTGTAGAAATTCCATACTGTACCAACCTTTCTAACATTTATTTTAGTAAACATTTCTAAGTTTATCAAACGTTGTTTTCATAACGTTTATCAGCAATATACATTCTAGACGTTTATTAAACGTTTATAGAGTAAACGTTCATTTTAGTAAAATTCCCTAACGTTTATTGAACGTTGTTTTCATAACGTTTATCGGATTTATACATTTTAAACATTTATTAATTTATTAAACGTTTTTTAAACTTTTTGTGCTGTGTGGGATGAACACTACAGGTTGATCTCTTCTCCCCTGTATTAGAGGAGATTTTGGAAGTGACAATGAGAAATAGACAATGTAAAGAAGACAATGTAAAATAGGCTACTCGAGGATTGTTCGACACTCACAATAGAAACAAAATTTAAGGGAATGCGTAGCAAGCTATATTCAAGATCGATTCAAATCGGCTTTAACCAATACCTACTATTACTTCAGGCCCCACAACTGATCTCTAACAAACTATGACGTCATCACATGTAGATCATCGATGATCTACTGGCGGTAAGCAAGCGAGTAAGTAATAGTAGGTATTGAATAAGGGCGCTGATGCTTGTTATCACATCTGATATGGTAATCAACAAAATTGGAATTACAAATTCAATTTTAACGGTGTTCCATTTCAATGAATATGGTTTGTTTATCATTCTTCTAATATTTGTTTGTGAAAAGTAATAATGAATTTGGGGTTTTAAATCATTGGGATACTGCTGTGTACCGGTACCTAATTGTTGCGGGAATTATAACAAGATTCCAAAAGTTTCCGTACGGTTTTAAAGTTTAAAACGGTTTTTTTACTTTTTCAAAAGATGATACTTTGAAACGAAAATGGATACGAGCGATAAGAAGAAAGAGCTTCAATTCTACAAAACAACGGTTTACATGAAGTGTAGAAGAACAGTGTAAATAAAATGTGAAATAACAGTGTAATTAGAGTGTGGAAGAACAGTGTGAATAAAGTGTGTGAAAGAACTTTTGAATTAATAAATTAAAAAGTAAATGCAAAGTGTTGGAACTGCCCATAACATCAAAATATTGAAGGTTTTACCTAACTGAAAAACATCTCCTGATGGGTTTCTTTGTACTACAGATCAATTGTGATCAAGTTTGTGGGAGCCTCTTTCCTAAAAAAGAGTTAGGAAATTTGGTTTATCTTTGATTTACCTCTCCTTCGACTCTGATACAGGCTATTATTAAGTATTTTTGGTTGAGATGAATTTATCAATAGCTCTATCACTGAATTGAGTAGGCCTATGTCTATCAATCTGAAAATATGGATTAATTATTGCATTTGTGGAATAGTGTTTTTATTTCAATAAAATTTCTATTTATTGAAATACAAGTGTCTTTAATTTGAAATTTAGATAGGATTCCATCCAATAAAAATCCATACAGTAACAAAAGTTACATTGATAAGCTAGTAGAATCTACTACGATCTAGGAAGAATCAATCTACATGTTATGACGTCATTAATTAGTTGTGGGGCCTGAAGTAATATAGTAGGTATTGCTTTAACTGACAAGGGTTATTCAAGGCAGAGTCAAGACTTGTTTGACTCATGCAATAAAAGCTGAAATCGAACGAATACCTTTCGAGCCATATTCAAGATCAATTCTAATCAAGACTGTTAGCTTTGACTGACAAGGGAAATTCAAGGCAAAGTCAAGACTTGTTTGACCCATGCAATAAAAGCTAAATTCGAACGAATACATAGCATGCCATATTAAATTTCGATTCCAATCAAGTTTGTTAGCCTTGAAAAACAAGGGTATGCTGCTTTCGATTCTAGTATGGAAATTCAAGGGGACTTCGAGTTGAATTTCAAGCAACATCGTTTCCAGCTGGATTCAACTTCAGCCTTGATTGACAAGTGAAGGCTGCTTCTAATTCAAGCCTTGAATCAAGCCTTACTGCTGACTGGGGAAAAGAAACAAATAAATATATAACAGATAACAATGAATTACAGATTCTATAGATCCAATCAAATGATTAGATTTCTTCTAGAATTGTCAATCTACTTCAATTGTTGGTCAATGATCTGATGAATGTGAACAAAAAAGGCCTACTAGAAGTATATACTACTTATTGAAGGCTAAATATGGTAATGTAGGGGCTAGAGGTCGTAGCACGATGCCTCGGTTGCGATAGCACTGAAGCAGCACACTGGAAATCTTCTGTCGCTTCGTGGGTGAGATGGTGACCGTCCCGTGACCATTGGTAGGGCACCTTGTAGGAAGAGAGAGGCCGTGCTTGAAGGGCTGGGGATAGTGTAGGCGGTCAATTATCTAATAATAATAATACGGCCGGTACTGTTGGGGAGACTTGGTCCGTTGAGGATTGTATGTGTTGTCGGATTTAGTGGGTCTATTCATTCTTCACCACCAGGCTTTTGACAGCTACCAAGCCTGATGTTGTTCTCCTCGATAAGAGTGCAATATATGTAGTTAAATTCTAAGCACCAGCTGAATGTAATATTGCTACTAAAGAAGAGGAAAAACGGATCAAGTACCAGGATCTATTCTGGTGGAGCTGCACAAGCTGAACAGAGGCTACTCTGTACGACTGGTAGTTCTCATAATTATTGGTGTTCTTGGAGGGCTGCGCCCATCTCTGCTTTTATGTCCAGAGTCTTTGCTTATGCAGATGACATAGCCCTTAATCTATCTAATGGGGAATCTTCAAGGTTATTTTATGAAATGGAATTGAATGAAAAATGTTATTGATGATACATAACTTGGATAGTACAGTGTATGGAAATGAATGTATCACACAAATAATACATGAATAAATTAATGTGTTTGTCGATAATTAGATGTATTAGGCAACATGTATAAATGAGGTACCTCAATTAAATGAGATATTTGTATGAAATACATACAATAGATGAAATAGTGTGACATATTTACGTATCAATCAATACATAAAATAGACATATTACTCAATACATCAAATTTATGTATTGGACAATATGAAGGCTATATTTGATGTATTATTCAATACATAAAATAGATGTATAGGTCAATACATCAAATATATGTATTGGAAAATATGTATACTATACGTATCAAGAAATACGTGTAGTATACATATAATGAAATACGTATAGCATACGTATCAAGAAATACGTATAGTATATACGTATCAAGAAATACGTTTAGTATACATTTCAATAAATACGTATATATACGTATCAAGAAATACGTATATTATACGTATCAAGAAATACGTATATATACGTATCAAGAATTACTTATAGTATACATGAAAAGTCGGGACATTTATATGTAAATGGGACGTATTCAATATCAATGTTATACGTATTATTTACTTGGATTGACATTGGCTAATACATAAGTTTGACGTATTATATACGTCTGTGTGCTGACTGGGTTGCCACACAAAAAAAAGGACTTGGAGAGCAGCGAGGAGACCCTAACCAGTGACCAGCATGCTCTAGCAGTTTATTGCTCAGAATGGAGACTGTGCCCGAGCATGGGAAAAACTGAAGTGTCTGCCTTTCACCTGAATAATAAAATGGCAAATGCCAAGCTGAAGGTAACAATGAGCAACACTAAACTGCGCCACAACAGTTTTCCAAAATACCTTGGTGTTACCCTTGATAGGACACTCTCCTTCAATCAACACATTAAAAACATGGTAGCCAAGGTGAAGACGAGGAATAATTTAATACAAAAATTATGTGGCACCACATGGGGCTCATCTCCATCAACTCTGAGGTGCTCAAGCCTTGGTCTGGTGTATTCTGCTGCCGAGTATTGTGCTTCATCCTGGATGAACAGCTACCACACTAAGTTGTTAGATGTGCAACTTAACAACACAATGCGCATTATTACTGGAGCCCTGAGAACAACACCAGTTCCCTGGCTACCTGTTCTTAGTGGGATACCACCGCCCAATCTGCGCAGATGTCAGGCCCTACTGCGACTGCACAACAGGATATGTTCCAGCCAGCAACTTCCAATTCATGAGGATATCCCAGACCTGAACATGAGGAACCTCAAATCCAGAAAGCCAACAATAAAGCTGGCAGAGCGCCTCAAGAGTGAGAACTTTTTTTTGATGGAGAGATGGAGAGAGGAGGCACCCCCTATAATTCCAGATGCTCTCAGAGAGTGCACCAGGCCACCAGGATTTGGCTTTCCACCGAATCCGAACATCGCACGGTAGATGCAAAGCATCTCCTTTCAAATGGAGCTTTATAGACTCTCCAGGATGCGATTGTGGAGCTCCATTGCAGACAATGAAACACATTGTCTATGAATGTGACAGACGTGCCTACCTAGGTGACAGTAATGACTTTACTGTGACAAGCCCTCAGGCGATCCAGTACATTTTAAATTACATTTTAAATTTGGACGTGCACTTGTAATCAGTGCGAAATTACACGGAAATGCCATACGCTATATCTACATATATATCTCTGCTTTCAAATTAAAAATAAATTCCTGCTCGTGATAAGAGTGCCATTTCACTATCAAGGCAGATGCAGAAAGCGGTCATTTTGAGCTCCATCCGTCTACTCAGGACAAATGATTCGTGGATGACGGACATGGCACATGCTTGTGTGGAATATTTGTATCATTAATTAGCAAATCACTCTCCCTTGTAGGTCGGAACCCTAGGGTTGAGTGGTGGTTAAGCAACTTCCAACATGGAATAATAATAATAATAATAATAATAATATAATAATAATAATAATATAATAATAATAATAATAATAATAATAATAATAATAATAATAATAATAATAATAATAAATAATAATAATAATAATAATAATAATAATAACCCCTCAAGAGATGCTAGATACCCTCACTCAGAAGCTGGCTGTTAAGGCTAATAGGCTGAGACGTTACAGAATATCATTGAGAAGGAAGGAGGATAATTATAAGTTTCAAAAAAGTGAGAAGATTTTCTACAGGGGCCTAAGTGGAGAACAGGTTGAAGATGGAGGAGAGCATCCACAGCTGAGTGAGGTTGAGAAGTACTGGAGAGGTTTGTGGGCGGGTGGCAGGGATCATAATCAAAATGCTTTATGGATTCAGAATGAAAAAGATAGAGTGGCTGGAGCTCAACAAATGCCGAGAATATTGATTGGAACAGCTGAAGTTAAAAACGCAATCTCAAAAACCAGCAACTGGTCTGCGCCTGGACCAGACAAGCTCCACAATTTTTGGTTGAAAAGGCTTCCAATCTTCCATCAATTCATAGCAAGTCACTTTTCCTCATTTCTTGAGAGTCCCAACAGAGTTCCACAATTTCTCACCAAAGGAGTGACATACTTGCTTCCTAAAAATGATAGAACTCATGACCCTTCCCAATATAGGCCAATCACTTGCCTATGTACACTATACAAGGTTCTCACTGCATGTATAACAGATCAAGTGCAGTCATACTTGAGTCGGGAGAGACTGCTGGCTGATGAGCAGAAAGGCTGTATGAAAGGTGGGCTGGGCTGCAAGGAGGTTTTGACCATTGACTCAGTGGCAATGGGACAAGCTGTCAAAAAGAAAAGGCATATTCATATGGCTTATATTGACTACCGAAAAGCCTTTGACAGTGTCCCTCACTCCTGGTTGATTGAAGTCCTGTATATTTACAAAATTGACAACTCAGTCATAATGCTGCTGAAGCATCTCATGTCGATGTGGGGGACAGTGCTGAAAATGAGAAGTAATGCTGGACAAATTCAGACCAATACTATACCAGTCTGTCAAGGTATTTTCCAAGGGGATAGTTTGAGCCCATTGTGGTTTTGTTTAGCTCTGAACCCATTGTCTGCATTACTCAATTCCACAACACATGGATTCAAGCTGAAGGGAGAAGCAAGAGAAATTCATCCACTGTCCCACATGATGTATATGGATGATATCAAGCTCTATGCAGGTACTGAAAATCAACTGAAGGAAATGCTGGGTCTGGTTAGAACCTTTTCTGCTGATATCTGCATGGCATTTGGTCTGGAGAAGTGTAAGACACTCAGTGTTGTGAGAGGTCAAGTCGTGGCACAAATGGTTGATGAGGACCTGGAGAGTGCTTTTGCAGCGATGGGGCCAAGTGATGTCTACAAGTACTTGGGCTTTTGCCAGGCTAGACAAATAGACCAGAAGAATGTCAAGCGGAAAATGAAAGATACATACCTGACCAGACTGAGGAGACTTTTGAAGACTCAGCTAAATGGCAATAATATGTTCAAGGCCATCAACACTTATGCAATACCTGTGCTGACTTACTCATTCGGTGTTGTTTGTTGGACTGCAACTGATTTGGAAGATCTTATGAGATCAACAAGAGTGCTCCTCACTAAGTTCAGAGCTCATCACCCCAAGGCCTGTATGGAGAGGCTCATATTGCCAAGAAAGAAAGGCGGGCGCGGGCTCATTGATATAAAATGGGCTTGTGAGAGACAAATCGGAAGCATGAAGACATACTTCATGGAGAAGGAGGGTGGCTTGTATGAAGTGGTGAGAAAAGCTGATAAAGGGTACACTCCACTTAATCTTTCTGAGCTGCCTACTGCGGACTTTAAAACCAACAGACAGCATGAGAGTGAGATCCTGGAGCAATGGAAGTCGAAGCAGCTTCATGGAAGACATGCATTTGCCTTATCTCAGCCTGGAGTTGATGAGGAGGCTTCCAATGCATGGCTTTGGCACAGGGACCTGTTTATTGAAACGGAAGGATTCTTGGTGGCAATCAGGATCAAGTAATCGCAACAAAAAATTATCAAAGGCATATAATGAAGCTGCCTATAAATGATGATTCATGCAGACGTTGTGGCTTGGCATCTGAGACTATTCAGCACATCATGTCTGCATGTCAATCACTGGCAGCTACTGACTATTTAAAGCGCCACAATGCAGTAGCTGGGATCTTGCATCAGGACCTTGCTCTGAAGTACCAAATCATCAATAAGAAGCTGCCCTACTACTTGTACAAGCCATCCCCAGTCTTGGAGAATGAGACACATAAGTTATATTGGGATCGGTCGGTGCTGACAGACAGAACAGTTGCTCATAATAGGCCAGATATCATCCTCATGGATAAGGTAGCCAAGGAAACAACACTAATAGATGTTGGCATACCATGCTGCCACAACTTGGACCAGTATTATAATGAAAAGGTCTCCAAGTACCTTCCCTTGGTTGCTGAGATCAAGGATGTCTGGATGCAAGAAAAGGTCACAATTGTTCCTGTCATTATCTCCACGGTTGGAGTTGTAACTAGGAAAGTGTCAGCAAATCTTTGTCAGATGGGAATATCGAAAAGTGCAAAATATGCCATGGAAAAAGCAGTTGTTCTCAGCACAGCATCCATTGTGAGATCATTTTTGAACATTTCTGTTTAGTAATGCACCAAAGTCTTGCCAAAGGCCGACTTTGACTGCAATAAACACTCACTTGTCATGTGATGAATGAAATAATAATAATAATAATATGAAGAGATTAACTTATCCATTATGAAACGCTGTTACTCAAGACCACTTACCCAATAATAAGAGGTGCTGTTTTCAACGCTTGTCTTCCTTCTACTTTTGTTTCTACCGTGCTATCGCCTCCAGCATTCATTAGAATAATTGCAAAAATTACAATTACTATAAATCCTCCTACACTGCCGGCTATTATTGCCTTTTGTCTGTTGACAGGATATGTGTACACTAGAACATGAAAAATACGGTAAAGAAAACTAATAAAGCTTAAATCATTCTAGAACATGAAAATATTCTTACTGGAATATAAAAACAATAAAAATTGTGTACTAATGTTTGAAAAGTCGAATACCTTCTTTTTTATAGAGATAAAACACTGTCAGAACATTACTATATAGTATATCAGTTAGTATGCTAAGTTGTTATGATAAAATATTATTTCAGAGGTTCTTATTTTTCAAAATCGTACTTATAAAAAACAGAACTAAACAAGAGATTATCATTTTTCGAGTTATATTTTTGATTCAGTTAAGAAATTCTCAATATTTCACTATTTTATTGATTCAATGGAACATTTAATTGCAAGCTGGAATTTCTCAGGTGATTAAAGAAAATCTAGATTAGTTGGTGGGTACAATTCATGGGCTAACAAATATAACTGTTAGTATAGATGAATTTCAATATTATATTTTATCTTATAGAGTTTAAAACCACCTGAGTTCGAACATTTTTATATTCACATTTCTGAATATTATAAAGTACCTACCCATATTATAGGTCTAAGACCTACAATATTTTTTTTATTTTTAGATTATGGTTTGTTCGATACTTTCAAGTTTTCCAACTCAAAGATTTTCAATTTTGAAATTCTGTGTTAAGTGAATAAGAAAAATTGTTAACTGTTTCTGAATGTAAATTTCAACTGAACTTAGTGTTAATAATGATTTCTGATTTTCCTGCATCCTATCACTCCCTATTTTATCTGTATTATTTTCCTATCTGTATGTAAATAAACGAGTTTGTTCTACAGCTGCAGATGTTTCTCGCATCCCATTTGCCATTTATTTCGATTTCTCACTCTATATTTATCGCTTTATCCATCTCAGTACTCTTCACTCGATCCATCTTTGAAACAACTACGGCTCAAGAAATCCATTTCCACAGCAATACTGTCTCTTTTTGTTAACTACCAAGTTTCAGAGCCATAAAGCAATAATATACTCTGTACAATGGAATGATAAATCCTTTTTTTTTGTTAAGTTTGTAATATTTTTGGGCCAGAGTATGGAATTTAATGTTTGTGTTGCCTGCCTAGCCTGTTCAATTCTACTCGTGATTTCTCTTTTGGATTTACGCTACCAATATTTAATATTTTTAATCATGTTTATTATTTATTCTTAATAAATTTAATTGAATTGTATGAGAAAAGAGGAATATTTTGTAACAGTATTATCAATTCATTTAGTCGTCTTTATCAATTAGTAGGGTTCTAGAGTGGTTCATTATTAGTAGGGTTATTATTATAGTAGTGGAATGCAATTAATATTTCTACTACAAAGATGTACATACATTTTTGAATTCACTGTGAAATAATTTATTTAATCCGTCATCTATCTATAACAGTTACTTCTCTGAGTTATCGTACGCTAAGTTTATAATATAATTTGCAGCTTACCACTTTGACAGCACCTTCCTATCTTGTCCATATTGGAACTGTTTATGGATTGGCGAGATATTTCAGTAAAAAATTACTTGACAATTGCCAGATTCCGAAATTATTCCTCCTGTTGTGTCTCTCTGTAATTTTAGGATTAGATTCTAATAATATGAATCACGCCAGTTTCACCACTGGTAGGCTGGTAGGGCTACTTACTACCAGTCGATAAAGTATCATGAAAACTAGATTCTTATAATGCCAATAACGAACTTAATATTAGTATTAATAGCGATTATTACACAGTATCTTCATAATTTTCTTAAATTAGCATGGCTGAATTATCATTATCTGCATCAAATTTGTCAATTTTAAATATCTTCTATGTGTTGATATATTTATTTATTCATCCAATAATACACAATTTATTGGCTACACAAATTATAGAAATGATTAGGAAATGAACAACATGGTCAACCTGAAACTGTTCCTCTCTCGATTTTTATCGATGTATATCTAAAAAATTTCTTATATGTATATCTCTAAGAAGTAAATTATGTTTCACTTCATGAATTTGAACCAATTTGCTGTTCAAAAATATACAAATAGAGTAAATCTGAAAATGTTATTTTAGAATGTAAAAGTTGAGGGAAAACAACTGGATTGCTCAATATGAAGCTGATATTACAATAAAAGAAATCCAAAATTACGGGATGAATCCCTGCATCAGTATATATTTTTGTCGCCATTTTGTCCACTAATCCATTTCTTATCCATTAGAATTTTATGCAGCTTATTTTGCACTAACTGATTAATATTTCATGGATTATGGTTGAGTAGACACATATTATTATAGCTTCTCGAAACAACATCAATCTCATAATTAAGCATCTATCAGGCCCATCAACTGTTTTGCATAAAATCAATATTGTAGATATAGGCTATTAATCAATTTATACTAAATTATCAATACTGACTTTTTGAATAATTGATGAAATACTGCACCTCAATAATTCTTTGTAATATTCTGAATACTTTCAATAACTTATTCATGAGCAGAAAATTATCACTGATAGAAGTATACCGTACTGAATATAAACTGACTTCAATAGTAGAGATTAATACTTGAAGACTTAAATCGAGTACGTGAAATTGAGGTCATCATTAGTAGGTACTGGTTTAAAACTTTTCTGATGTATTTTAGATGGTATTGTGATTAGCACAGTTCGTATTTTATGACTGAATATAATTTTCTTAAGATAGTGCAGTATTGGAAATAAAATTTTGGCAAAATTACTACATTCCTTGTTGATTGGAAACAAGTGTTATCAATAATTGGTACATCTTTGACTCCATTACGGTATAGAAAATATTGTAAACCTACCTGATTCAATGATTTTATTTAAGCCAAAGTAAATCAGTACATAAGCCAGGTCACATACAACATTCATTATAAATAAAATACAAAATACAATGTCAGAATAATACAATACCTGATAATCTATTGTTGTCCCAGTTCTAAACAATGAAACACGTCCCCATAACAAGTAAGTCAGTATTTAATTGATAATCGACCATAAAGTTTGTTTATGACCATCAATTTTGAAAGATTTGTGAAACGCAAGAGTTCAAAGAGTAAAAAGTACAAAAGTATTATTGAAATTGGAAATATTTCACTAATTGAATCGTGAAGAGTCTCTTAGAATACTGAATGATATCATGACGCACTCCACCTGAGACCTGGAGTTGTTAGTTATGTTCACTGGCATGCACTTCAATTGATGATAAGAGCCTCAGTATACTGTAATCGTAAAATACCTGTTCACAGTGATAATTCAACGTAAATAATCGTTTTTGATCGATGCGTTTTACATTATTTTCTGATTAAACTACCGCGAACTTTATTACTTGAGATCGTATTATTGACAAAACGTTTTGGAAAGGAAATATTCTCCATCACCCAAAAGTATCCTAAAATTTAAAAAATAGTTCTAATGACATATTTAGCTAGATGGATGTGTTTGAATAAAAATAACAATTCTACAATTTTATTCTACTACTAATGAACTTTTAAATATTAATAAAGTAGCATATCAAAGGTTTCTTTTAAGATCTACTTGAATTGAAAAACAAATCTCCGCGGCTACAAATAGAATATAGAAATACTGTATATAGAAATTAAATTGTTCATAACAAACTCACAAACATGAGAATTTTCGGGGAAAAAGTTATAAGAGGATCTATAGTTTCAAATATGCAGAATTCATTATAATAATGAATAATTCAATATAGCTTTAAAAAAGTACGGTAGTAAATTTTTATTTATGAATATTAGTCGTTCTGTGAACAGTAGACCTCGCGAAGCTATAAACCACAGCCTTCTCTAATACTGTCAACTGGTCAGCCCGAGTTAAAAAGGAGAGAAAGATCGAGAGAAAATACTAAGCTACTTTGAGTTATTAATTGCATCAGTCATTGCATGCAATCAATAATCCACTCGACAGCTTATTAATTACGAATTCTATAGCTTATTAATTAAGTTCTATAGTCGTTGAACCACACCTCCAAATATGGTCACCTGCTATATGTATACATAGTGTTCTGAAAAAAGGTGCCCATAAGTCAGGGCGTGATTCCTCACATCAATAGAAGAAAAAATGTTCTAATTAACATTGGTCCGAAAATGCTTGGCTATAGAGAGTGGAAGATTTCGTCTGAATTTCTGTGCCCCTGCTGAAACGAAGCCCTACGGGTATTTATTGGCTGTTAATTAAGATGTACAATTTAGCGTACTTCATGTAAAGTTAACTGAAAAATTGAATAACACCGTTTTCAGACCTGTAGCTACAGTAATTTTTAAGGTATGTGACGAAATACGCGAAACTTGGTCCCGAAAAACAAGTTCCTTAAAGGTTTGAAGCAGATTTACTATGTTAAATGTACAATGAGCACAGACTATTTTTTCACAGAACTTGTAGAAAATTCAATTTTGAAGAGAAAGATGTAGAATAAGTCTATAATAGACAAACATAACCTTAAATAATCCTTAATTACATACGAAACGCATGAAAAAAGGAAAAATCTGTTAAGCTCTCTATTTTTCATATTTATTTTTTTAAGGTTGCGTTTGTCTATTATAGACTACATCTTTCTCTTCGAAATTAAATTTTCAGCAAGTTCTGTAAAAAACTGTTTTATGCATTTTAATTGACAGTAAAAAAATACCCCTAGAGCTTTGTTTCGGCAGGGGAACTGAAATTCAGACGAAATCTTTCACTTTGTATAACTTGGTAACCAAACATTTTCGGACCTATGTTAATTAGAAAATTTTTTTCTTCTTTTGTTGAGAGGAATCACGCCCCGACTTATGGGCACCTTTTTTCAGAACACTTAGTATACCGTAAGGTGTGTGGAGCGCGAGCGACCACTATCCAATGTAGTGCATTTAGAATAGGCCTGGTCAAACAAAATCTGGAGGGTGACAAAGGAATTGGAGATTATGTCTGGGTAATTATTGAATCTAGGCATTTACTGCATGAAAATCAGTGTATTTTGGGCATTGTTATTGACTGGTTCTGGTATATTGAGGCTAAATTGGAAATGTAAAAGTATGTGCCTGACACTCAGGTCAACGAAAACGCATCTGTTTCAACTGCAAAGTCTCAATCACAGTTCAACTGGAAAAGTTTTCCTTTGAGTATCCGAGGGAAGCTGTCTTGAACAATTTTCATATTTTGTAAAGAATTTCATTATATTTTTTACAATGTAAAATACAGCAATATTATTTTTTTTTTGAAATTACTTGACAATTAATATTATTATCGAAATTATTTTTGAATGAGAAGTTGAAAATATGATCTTTAATTTGGAATCAGAACATCTAGCCAATCACGACCTAATAAAGCTTGGTGACCTTTTGATAATCTTAAAAGAAGGTTCCCTCTCAAGTTACTTATAATAACATATTTGATTGTATTATGCCTCACTTACTCTATTCATCAATCAAGTCTAATAAATTGGATATTCAACTCGAACTCTACTTGAACGGATAACCAAATCTCAGCTTTAAAAATTAATCCCCATTGAAGCACATGAAAACTGGAGATTAATCATCTCTCATTACTGTTCCCACATAAACCTTATACCAGCATAATTCAGAGATTATGGAATATATCAATGTTTATGTGAGCCTCACGATGAGGAGAAAATAACAAATCTAACTTACTATGAATACAGAGACAAAATGAATTCCTTTTTGCATCTATATTCTATTCAATAAAATCTTCATTTCATTAGAAAATAGCTTCTTACATTTTCAAGGTCAGATATCTTTTATTGGGAAATGGGTGCAGTCAGCTTCGAAAAATAATAAAATAATAGCATGACTCTTCAAATTGAATGATTCGATAAAAGAAACGACTGTGAACTGGTCTTTAGAAGGTAGGCCTACTTGCAGGTTGGAGTTCGAGAGCCTTATCGCTTAATTAAAACCTTGTTACCTTCAAAGCTATGGAACTGATAACAAGTAGCTACACATTCGAATGGTTACAGCTATTGAAAACTGAGTAGGCTAGAGTAAGCAATTATGAAATAACAGAGACACGGAGATTAGAAGACAATGCCGTTGCCTCAACATTGACTACCGTATGTTTTTGATCTGAATATTTATGATCAACACAAATATAGAATTCTGATATATTGAATTTTTAAAACTTATGACAGCCAGTGAACTAATAATGTAATCAAATTTAGTCACAGTAACTTAATGAGGCCAAAACTGTGGGTCAATTACATAAATGTTCTTGATTTTCCAAATAAATAACCGTTTATATACTGTAGTCTTAGTAAACCAATTTTATCATGTTTTAATTAGATAAACTTGATTAATACTTATGGTATACTTCGCACCTGGGGCGGAAAATGTGCGTTTGCCGGCTCGAGATCGCCTCAAGTTCGAGACCAAGTCGAAAACTTGAAGCGTTTGAGAGCTGGCAAAACATTATTTTTTGCCCAGTTAGTCGAAAACTGCTAACTTGATGAACTAAAAACTTGAAATACTGTACTAAAAATTTGATGTAGGTACTAAAAACTCGAAGGTTTAGAACTGCACAAAATGAGCACTCATCGTCCAACTTGACGTACTGAAAACTTGTCGTTCATTTACTATTCAAGATATCAGATGACTTATATTTTGAGCTTTACTAAAATATTCATTTCTTATTTAGAGCTTGAGTGCGCGAAATAATGGATTTAACCATATTGAAATTGACTCGAGAGAAAACTCTCAAAAGTGAATAAATCATCATATTCAGTGAAATACAATATCTTTTGCAAGTTGAAGAAAGAAAAACTGATGTAAGTTTACTAATATGTTTCTATATGTTCTTCTTCAAAGTCTATAAATGAATTTAGTATTTTTTCGTATAGTTAATTCTCTGTGGAAATTTTTACTTTTACATACAGTAAAAAAGACTACCAAAGCTGAACTAATGAAAGCACTGCGCTCTTGATCCATTCAATATGCTTTGTGCAAAGAAAAAATCTTAGAGCCCTGTTGATGATTTTATGAACGTTTTATAATATTTGATTTAACCAAGTTTGACTTATCTGCCAAACAAGCCACTGATCAGAATCGAAGTGATTGCGCAACCAGGTCGAGTTTGTCATCCCAATCTGAAAGTAGTTCATAATATAAAGCCCAGACTTTTGAAATAGTATGGAAGCTTGATTAATCCTGATACCAACCACAAAATTCATAGCAGTTCTATAATCTAATAACTTATTTCATAAGGGCTACTTGATTCGTTAGTTAAATAATAATCCCATAGTACGTTTTGAAAAAAATACTTTTGGATATTCAATTATTTAAATAATAGATTGTTTTAAGAAAACTTGATAATGGATTGAACATCCGAAACTAGTAGTTTTTGTATTTTATATACAAAAGGGTAATATGGGATTATTTTCCAACTATCTGTTCTACTATGTTCAAAGAAAGATGGGAATAAATAAGAAAACTTTATTGAAATGCACACAACTATTTTATTATTAAACTTATTCTATCGCATTCGTTGACTATCACATTCTGAATGACATATAACAGTATTATCAAAATAAATAAATGAACTATATATATAAAACATGATTCATATACATTAAAAACAATGAACAAAAAAAGTGTCTGCAGCATTCGGCCATATTGAAATATGGCTCATGAGATCAATGTAATCTTTTTGAACACACAAGCGTCCTTATTTATGGAAAAATTCACAATCTATATGTAACTGGAAAGAGATTAACAATCAGCAGGGTGATTGCTGCAACCTTTTCAACTTTTTAAATAATTCTATAATTGAAGGAAGAATAAACTACTCCAAGTAGAAAAACATGTTTAATCTTTTTGGGAGGAATATATAAAATTTGAGAAAAACATAGCCCTGCTACATTAAATACTTCCCAATGAGTTTTTTTTAATATCAGATATAAACGTGATGTGTTCCAAAAACTATGAATCTTTCAACTGTTTTTACATTGATTCTATGGGACATCAATTCAATATGTCTGACTGCTACTGCCTAATCATACTACACCACAGTACATATTATACAACAAACAACTACTATTGAATATCAACAATAAGTATTACTATTGAATATCAACAAATATCAATACAACTGAACTGTTATTGTAATGTTAATGAATGTTGAATAGCGAATACAAAAATAGAAAATTTAAAAATACGAGACATTTAAACACAGTACAATTTGATTTACAAATAATAAATATGACTGCATAATATTGACAATGCATGAACACAATTAATTTGAAAAGTTTCAACAAAAATGAGTACAGTAGTTAGTTTTAACATCTGACACTATGGGTGTATGAAGAGGTCGGGGCCAATATTAGTGTGAAGCCGCATTTTATATTAATAAAAAAATGAACAAATGATATCATATGATAGTAATCATGCACAAATATAAGCCTGTGATACAATAAAGCTTCAAAAATATTACTGTTTAAGTATTTCTTCATATTTAATGCTTATTCCCATGAAGATTCTACCTTTAGAGTCAAGTCAAGAGAGAACAAAACTTAATCCGAATTAAGTAAAACGTTGCTTGATATCATATCACCCTGACTACTTTGTATACAATACATTATTAATAAATAACTAATTAATGAGTAATAATAATAATAATAATAATAATAAGCAATAACTAGTAAAAGATTAATAAAAAAACCAATTATCAATAAATTACAGCTTACACAGGTAATACTAAACCCTATATGCTGTACATTAAATAATTTTCTACACAGATTATCCTCAAGATGAACAGATTATACAGATTAAGCAGCAATGAGTTAATTTCTCCAATGGAGTGTATTAGTAAACAATACCTATATCGAACAAGATAGAAATTAGAAAAAATTGTAATTGAACAAAGTTCAATTACAAAATACAGAAGTAGTGGCAAAGAATGACGAAGTAAAGAATTAAGAAAAGAGAAAGAAAGATGAATCAACAAGTTGTCTGAATTTAAAATTCATCCTCACACCCAATCTTTGAGGGGTATTCTCAATGATTATATAATTATACCTGCAGATGAATTTTTTCCAATATTAATAGAAATGAGTACAGTTGACATGCCCAGTGTCAGACTATATTGGTCAAATGAATGTTGGTATGTATGCTCCTATAGCAGACCTGATAAGCAGGAATAAGTTCCAGCGGATTCTCCAATATTTTCATGTAGTGAACAATGAAAAAATGCTTCCTCCAACCAATCCTCTACATGAAAAACCTTTTTAAAGTTCGCCCCCTCCTCCTCTCTGCTCTACAAAGAACTGTGCATGATATTCCTCAGGAGAGATACATGCTGTTGAGGAATGCAAATCATTCCTTTCAAGGGCAGGAGTGGTTTGAAGCAATATATCAAATCCAAACCCCATAAATGAGGCTACAAGTGCTTCACCTGAGCAGGTAGTTCAGGAATGATATATGATTTCAGGAAAAACACTGCTGACGATCTGGTGATATTGTATGTACATTGAACGAATACTCAGCAATTAACAAAAATTATAAAGTTTATGGAGATAATTCCTTCTCCTCACTGGATTTTGTCCAGCATCCTTGGCACAGTTCGCAAGGATAGATTGGGTAAATGTGTAATGAGCACCGAAGAAGAGCTGAAAAAATGGGTCGGGGATCTCATGATAGGGTCGAGAAAACACAAAATATATCACTTGTTGGCTGGTTGGACCGCAAAGCGATCATGTGAATTTTGTATCATCATTTGCATGTAGAGTAAACAACTTGTTCCACAAAAGTAGTGAATGAATGGAATTTAGAATATGATAAAACCATTCCCACATAAAACCTAATGTTTAGTTTCAATTCTACCTTTTTATATTATGTAGGTATGTATTAGTTATGAAGGCATTTCAATGATAGAGAAACAACAGTCCTACAAAGCTTGCAACATCCTTGTTTTGTGTTTTAATAGAATATGATAAAATGCCACAATGTGGATGATGATGCTGTTCTTCAACTAGGTTCCAAGCAAGAAGGAGAGAGGGAAAGACAAAATTGAAGATTCTCTCTCAGTAGAAAGCTCTGAATCACAGTCTTCTACCACCTCTGTAGAATTTGAACCAGAGATAGACAGTGAGAAAGTGTTCGAGGCAGTGGCATTGGAGAAGAGCTCACAGACGTATTTTATGGGTTTATTTGACTTACAAGTGATAAAGAAAATTCAAGTGTGGGAACAAAGTGTCTCAGAGAACTTTACCGCTTGAATTAGGATTGCAAATGAATTTAATAAGGGGTCAAATGAAATATCTTCATGCATCATTAACCATTTTAATTCTATTATCATGACACCATCAGAGATAAAAGAAATAATCTTTTACTAACTTCTCTCTCACGCCATACACGACTGTTCAACTCATCTATGATGGATGTGGTGGTCAAAATAAAAATACCATTCTAGTCAGTGTAGTTTGCTATTGGTTTCTGAAAGCTCCAGAGAATGACAATGAAGTACAGATTATGATCCCAATGACTTGTCGCAGCATCATCCGACCATTTCGAGTCTTCAGAAACATTGAAAAAAGCAGATTTGAATAAGTCAAAAAAATTTGGAATCCACAAATTCATTCATCTTATTATTTTATGTTTTATTAATTATTAATAAACTACCATGTTCATTTTAATATCACCTATTTTTATTTGCTCTGCTTTATTATTATTATTATTTTGAAGGTATATTTTATGTGGAAGCCTTGAAACAATTCCAATTGTGGATGACTGGAATACCCCTGGGACAAATGATCAAATTTTAGAGGCCCTGGAGAACTAGCAACAACAACACTTTGGAAGGTTTCCCGGATGTTATAGGCCTCTATTTTTTGGAAATCAATCATTTGGCCATTTTTAGAACTTTTGATCTCCATTCTAGATGCTGAGGTTTCATCAGCTTCAATATTCACATTTTTGTCAGTTCTGTTAAATTTCGGCATCCTTTCTTTATGTTTTGTACATTGTTGAGTCTTTCATCAAGTTCTTCATAAGAAAATCGTAAAGAGAGAAGATTCAAGTACATTGACAATGTCAAAGTGGGACAAGCATAGTCATTTCTGGAAGGAGAAAATTGCCTACCAAACCAAAAATACTACAATTAATATCTGATCCACAGTTTCAGTCTTGAGGTAGGTTTCCTGGACTGAGCTGGACGACAAAAATTTCCAACATCACTGCATTCATTAGCCTATTTTGCAGAATTGACTAAAAATGTGAGCCCTTTAGAACTTTATAATGCCAATTTATAATTTTATTTATTCTACCTCTGATCTCCATTCTAGATGCTAAGGTTTATACCATCATCAGCTTCAATATTTGTCAGTTCTGTTGAATTTCGGCATCCCTTCTTTATGTTTTGTACATTTTCAAGTCTTCCACCGAGTTCTTAATTGACAATCCATGTATAAGATGACGAGATTAAATTTACAATCTACAAGCCATTTTTGTAGACTACTAACTTTGATTATTTGTTGGTAATCATAAAAGATAATGCTTTATAGTTCATAGAATATGTGAGACTTCATTTAATAATTTACTGAGAAGTGATATGGGTAACACTACAGTTTTGTAAAATAATATTTCAAAGTACCCACTACCATACACAGAGTATCAAAATAAATGTTTTTAATGGGTGTTAACCATATATTATATTCAATATACACTAAACAAGAGTGCCATTGAGCTTTGGGTTTCAACTTGAAAATATTGATAACCTGTGTAATATAGGTTTTTGATACAGTTTTGAAAGACAAATACAATGAATTGATAGTATATCAAATTGAGATTCTTTGGTATACTTATGAAAAATGGTTTTTAATTCAAATACAGTAATTCATATATATATATATATATATATATATATATATATATATATATATATATATATATATATATATATATATATATATATATATATGGAATATATTAATAAATGTGTGTGACTAGTTTTCATGATAAACAGTGGTATATTATATTTTTCAGTTGAGTAACATCACAAACATTCATCCGATTATTTTATGATTCATTAATTATTAATATACTACCATTTTGTGTTGAATATCATATATTTTTATTTGATCTGCATGATTATTATTTTGAAGGTATATTTTATGTGGAAGCCTTCAGTGTGTTCATCTGTAGTTATATCGAGTGAATTTCACCTTTCAATTTACATATCACTACTTTGTTCATATGCAAGTGATTTGAAACAATTTTCAAGTTGTTTGTCACAATTTTGCCTACTTGAAGCATCGTTATGTACCAAAATTATATTGGTTAATCCCTTTTTTGTTTAATTCTTTGGACAGACATAATACAGTCAAAGAATTTCAAAATTTATAGTTGTTCTGTATATATTGGGAGAAAATATTGCTTTATGGAATTTATCGCCTTATTATGTTGGCAGCCTGGTTTTGTTTTTCGGTATGTGACTTGATCCTTTTGTATTATGGTGACTAGAGCTTGTCCTAGTAACTATGTATTGGAATTTTCTCGAAATTATATTATTGTATTTGGAGAATACTCTTTCGCTTTTGTAAAGGTGCATACAGATATACGCGCCTCAAACACGTTCCGCACTCGCTCCGCAATCGCTCCGATCATGAACGTTACGGGAGATGTTAGCTCTTCTCGCGATCCACTCTTGTTCCCCGGTCGATCATCAATCGATCTGCTCGAGTGACGTTCGATTGCGGAGTAGAGCGAAAGCCTGTACGCACCTTAATAGTTTAGATCTAATTTCTTTTCACATTATGCATAGACCTAAATTTAGTATATAATATGATTTAATTTGTCATCCCTTTTTGCCCATAGTGGTAAGTTGAAATTTGTTAACTTTAATCATGTCAAATTATTTCATAAGCTTATATGTTTTGGAAATCATCCATTTAGCCTTTTTTGGAACTTTATAACACCAAATAATAATTTTCATTTATGCTGCCTCTGATCTCCATTCTAGATGCTGAGGTTTATACCATCATCAGCTTCAATATTCAGATTTGTCAGTCTGTTGAATTTCCATATGATTTTCTTCATTTCAATAGATAATGGTATTTTTTTCAAATGCATGAAAGTTTATTTCTTTCAACTTCACATAACATTTATTAATTAAAAATGATGGAAAATGCTACTATTGATAGGAACCTAAGTTTAGGAGCAATCCCAAAAGATTTTAAAATTTGATGATTAATAACAGATCTGAAATGACTGCTTTGATTGATAATCTTCTTTCTGATCAAGTTGAACATCAAGAAAAACTTGTTGAAAAATCTAATGCGCAATGTTCCAATTTATCCAATGTTGATAATGCATTTTATAATGAGTTAAAAAATCCTGTTGAGAAATATCTCAGTGATTTGTGATGAACTTGATATTGATAGTTTGATGACATTTTTGCATTTATCTTTGAAAATACGTGATTTATCTTATATTTCTGACAGTTATCTTTTGCATTAATTTATCTGGGTGCTGACATTATCTTAATTTTACTGTAAAGTGCATTATCATTTTATGCTGTACTACTGAAAGTGCTTGTATGGTTTATAAAATAAACAACTTTGAATTGAATTAAGATATGTTGTGTATCTACTCTTACAGTGTTGCTTCCTCTGATGATGAGAGATTCAGAAAGTATAAAGTAACCTCAGAATGTAGGCTCATGGGATGATGATGAATCATTACAGAGGAATAGAGGAAATAATTATTCTGATAGAAGAAATAATGGCATTGTTTGTTATTCATGTAACAAAAGAGGACATCTTTCAAAAAACTGCTATTCAAAAAACGACCAGCGCACCTTATAGGTCCAAAGGACAAAACTTATAAAAAAATTTAAGCTAAAAGTTATAAAAAAGAATTTTAAGATGGAAAGTAATAAGAATTTCATGTTGGAAAAATAAAAAATTATTTTTGTGGAATAGTAAGTTTTAATAGTAATTTGGCATTTATTCCTGTTAGCTTCTGTAAATCTGATAAGACCTGCTCTTGTTGATTCTGGCTTTACTTTTCACTTTTATTTCTAATCAATTGTTTGATGAATTATCTAAAATTGAAAATAGTAATCTTGTTTTGTTAAATAAGAGAGTTAGTTGCTTTACTGATGATGAACATTAAGAAATTATGTATTGTTAAAATAAAAATCCAGCATCTTACTTGGAAACATCAATTTCTAATAAATATTAGGGAAAATTTACTGGATCAAATAATTATTGGATCTGATTTTATAAAATTTTCCCAGCTTATTGTTAATCTTTTCAAACAGAGTTATTAGCCTACTTCAGTTTTGATTCTAATAAGTAATGTTTATTTAATTTGTGTTTAATTTATGAAATAAGAGAGTGGGTATGTAGGAAAGTTTACTTCGGACTTGAGATTTCAGAAGATTAATTGACTTTTTGTTCTAGTGCTTACATTGTTATATTGTACATACATTTATATTCTAGTGTTTATATTGCATATTGTTTCTTCTGGTACTAATTGAATTGTCTTAGACATCCATCCTAATTACCTTCAACATTTTTGAACTCTCTTCCAGAGCTCAAGCATTAGCTTTTCTGGGAGAGCCCATTATTTCAATATTATATAAAATAAAAGAAAACATTCGTTGAATATGTTTTTAAATTAGTTTAGATTATAATTAGTTATAACATTATAAGAATGTTTTTGTTTCACTTGTTTGTAAAAAAAAGAATGCAATAAATTGATTTGATTTGATTTGATTTATAATCTTCATAAAAATTCATTGAATTTTGAAAAGAATAGTAGGATTTCTGTCAAAAATGTTTCTCCTGAAGATAAGTCGCATCTTACTGAAACTCAATTAAGTAAATTGAATAATATCCATGTAGGATAAAAATATTTTGTACAAACTGTGAAACGAAGACAGAAACAATAAATTATGACAAAATTGTGATCAATGATGAAAATACACTGGACAAAGTTTTGTATGATGTGAATATCAGGTTAGTATTAGGTTTCGGAGCTATAAACAACTGAAAATAGAGACCTTCCTATTGCAGTAGATGATTCCTGGCAAAAAAGGGGACATACTTCTCTGAATGGTATTGTTTCTCTGACTTCTTTGGATACTGGAAAAGTTTTAGACATATCAATTAAGTCAAAATATTGCAGATGACCTGATAGATTGAAAAATGTTCACTTGGACAATTGTAAAGCCAACTATTTAGGTGTAAGTGATGGCATGGAAGTAGTTGATGCAGTTGAAATGTTTCAAAGGTCAGAAATGTACAATGTCAGGTATTCTGAATATTTGGGAGATGGAGACACAAAAGCTTTTCAAGCAGTGAGTAATGCTTTACCATAAATTCCGGATGCTCCAATAATAAAATTAGACCATAAAGTTCTGATGCTCCAAATACAAAATTAGAGTTCATTAGGCATATTGAGAGAAGAATGGGAACAAGATTGAGGAAACTGAAAGCTAAAGGTAAAAAACCCTCTGATGGTAAAAGTTTAGGAAAATTCAACTTTTCTATGGTTTAGCCATCAGAAAAAATAAAGAGCAGTTTGGGCTACATATATCTACTCTAATAATGATCAGCCTTCCCACACAGTACAAAACCTCTCTGGGATATTCTATTTTGGTTCCCTACCTTTTATAAACATCCCAGGTCATGTAGGATGTTCAGAGGACCTACATAGAATATTCCCAAAGATACATTTCAACAGACAAATTTTTTTCTGATATGTATTAGATGTATTCAAAATAGAATATATAACACTATTTGTCAAATTTTATAAAAAAAAACCTCACATAAGTTCCTCATTCTCTGTAAACATTCCAGGACTTGAAGAATGTGCAAATCATGTTTTCAGAAGGTACCGCAGAATTTCATTACCAAAATCAATTTGAGATATTTGCATATTTATGCTAGGGACGTGTCATGGACATAAATAGGAACCTTCTCTGTTGTGAAGTTGAATGACCTACTAAGAAGCTGAGAAAACAGTTTTGATTGTTGCAAGAGACCATAGAGCAGGGGAGACCGGGGTAATTGCGCCACAAGGGGCAATCGCGCCACCCCAGCTTAAAGAAAAGTGGTTGGCAGTATGAGCACTCTGTGAAGGGAATTTTGTGCACCGAGGTTGGTATTGCTCAGTCTGATAGTGGCAGAACCTTTGCTGTGGCTTGTTTCGATAGAGGATAAATTTACTAAAATTTCTTCATTTTCTTCTAATTTGAAGGCATCTTATTGTTAAGGTGAGTACTCTTTAGACAGTAAAAACAGCTTTATCTAAGTATACTACAGAAATCTTTAGTTATTTAGCTAAATTTCCATATACACAGACATCCAGACTAACAGAAGCTTCACTTCTGGTTGATGTGTTTTTGCCAATATGTCGGACTGGGGTAATGACGCCATGTCACCCAGGGTAATCACCCAGGTGAGTGAAAAAAATATTTTTTCATGGCCTACATTGCCCATTTTGCTTTTTTAGATGGTTCGTGCAAGAAAGCGGACAACTGAGAAAGCCAATTGGACAGAGGAGCAGCTGGTTGAAGCCATTCGACAAGTCTCTGAGGGAAAATCTGTAAAAAGTGTGGCAATACAATTTGGTATTCCAAGATCCACTTTAAGAGGTCGTATAAAATCCAATGACACTTCAAAGCCATCATTGGGAAGGAATAAAGTGTTCAATGATGAACAAGAAAAACTCCTAGCAAAGAGGGTTCTGGATTTGGCTAATGTTTTTTACGGCATAACTCTAACTGACCTCAGGCGTCTGGCTTATAATATTGCTGAGGAACTTAAAATTCAACACAATTTCAACAGAGACAAGAAAATGGCAGGTGAAGATTGGGCACATGGGTTTTGTAACAGAAATAAAATTACTTTGAGAAAGCCATCACCAACGAGTCTGAGTAGAGTTGTTGGTTTCAACAAAGATGAAGTTGATCTATTCTTTTCAAACCTGACAACAGTTGTCGACAAATTCAAATTTGGAGCAGACCGAATCTATAATATGGACGAGACAGGAATCTCAACTGTGCAAAAACCTGGACAGATTCTTGGTCCTAAGGGACAAAAGCAAGTTGGTGGTGCTATAAGCTGGGAGAGGGGCCGTAATATAACCGTGATATGTTGCTTCAGTGCTTCAGGCACATATGTCCCCCCAATGATTATATATCCTAGGAAAAGGATGTCACCTTTGCTTGAGAGAGGTGGTCCAGTAGGAGCCCTCTACAGATGTTCGCACAATGGCTGGTCTAATGAGGACCTTTTTCATGAATGGTTGGAACACTTCAAAAAGTTTTGTAAACCCACTGCAGAAGATCCGGTTTTGCTGTTGCTCGACAACCATGGGAGCCACATTTCGTTGAACACATACAACTATTGCCGTTTGAATCACATCCACATCGTGTCAATCCCTCCTCACACCTCACACAAAATTCAACCCCTAGATGTGTCATTTTATGGGCCTCTGAAAAAATCTTTCAACAATGAATGCAACAAATTTATGAGGGCCAATTCGTACCAGAAATAACTCCCTATGACATTGCTTACATTTTCAATAAAGCATACATGAGTGTAGCTAAACTTGAGAAGGGTGTATCTGGATTCAAGACCACAGGGATATATCCTCTGAACCCTAAAAAGTTTGATGACAACGAGTTCACTGCAGTACAGCATCCAGACACACAGCTCGTTGATGATGAGCCAGAGGATACCTTTGAAGCCCCAGTGCAGCGTGCATCAGAGGTCAACCAGGAGAAGACTACAGCTACTGCTCCTACTGCTGAAGTGAACCTTCCAGGACCATCAGGAGTTATGTTCATGAAAGCATCAGAGGTCAACCAGGAGAAGACTACAGCTACTGCTCCTACTGCTGAAGTGAACCTTCCAGGATCATCAGGAGTTACGTTCATGAAAGCATTGAATAAATTCTCACCAATTCCTAAAATTGCAGAAGCCAAGTTGAAATCCAACACTGACCGGAAATTGCATTCTTCAATAGTCACAGGAACACCGATGAAAACAGTTTTAGAAGAAGCTGAAGCAAAGAAAAAAGATAAAGCTGTAAAGAAAGATGCAAAAAGAAAAAGAGATGCCACAAAAATCCTGAACCCTGACAAGAAAATTAAAAAATCCGCTATTGTTAAAGTGAAGAAAGAAGAAGGAACAAAAGGGAAGATATTGAAGAAGAAAATCAAATGTCGCTGTCTTATTAGTTTTGAATCTTCAACATCAGATGAAGAGGACGTTCCCCTGAAAGACATTTGTGATGACAATGAGGATGACGATACATTCAATATTTCTGATGCAAATGTAGATATTTGTCTTGTTTGTGGAGAATTTGGCCATAATGAACTTTGTTACAGATGCACAAAGTGTGGGAAGTGGGCACATGCTGAATGCAGCGGTGCTGATAGTGCCAAAAATTATATTTGTGACTTTTGCTAGAATTTAGGCTACACTTTTGTCAGAGATTTTGTGGAACTTATCCATAATTTAGGTAAGTAAAAACAAATATTGTCAGATCCACAAATTAGTTTATTTGAAACTTGAGCATTGAAACTTAAGTATGGTTTTCAAATAAACTAATTTGTGGATCTGACAATATTATTTGTTTTTACTTACTTTTGTTAACTTTTGTTAGAATTGAGAAGGATGTAGCCTGTCACTTTCTTTTAACATTCATTACATTCTATATCATTTTTAAATACAATTATTCAGACAAATAAAGCACTTGTGAAGCTAATAATGTTCATGATTTCCCTTGATCATCTGTTTCTGTTACTTTTAAAAGGTGTGGCGTCATTACCCCGGTCCAATGGCGGCATTACCCCAAGTCCCGGGGTAATGCCGCCATCATGCATAATATTTGAAAAAAATTTTTCAACAATGATCCTTAGTAGATACATAACTGAACAAATGATGAAGTATCAATAGGTGAGTGATAAAGCTAACAAAGAAGTTTTGATTGTTTAAACTTATCTCTAAGGTAATAAAATAATTGTATTAGCTTAAGGTGGCGCCATTACCCCGGTCTCCCCCACAAAGTAAAGAATGACTTTCCACAGTATTTGGAAGCTGACTTTAATTTTTTGTTTGGTAATATCACATTGGGCTATACAAGAGGCCTGGATATATTTACAATGGGAGTGAATTGCACGGATTCAGTTATCACATAAGCATTATTTCGGAACTTAAAAACCCTGAAACGAATTGGTCTCAGGAAAGAGATATTTCATCTGTAACAAAGTATTTTTCAACTTCAAGGTACATGGCAACCTAAGGGCCTACTAACAACTAATATTGGGAATTGCATGATAAAAGATAAGGTGCCAATAATTTGGAGAATGGGTCCGCTTTTGACATCAGAAGAGAAGAGTGTGGTAGATTGAATATTTGATAAGGCAAAATCAGGATTTCCAATGAATCCTGACAATGTTAAAGATTCTGTTCAAATGTTCTTGAAGCTGCTAGAAGACAGAATCAATTCACTGATGACCGGCCGGGAAAGAAGTGGATGCAGTTGTTTCTTCTAAGACATCCGGAGGTGATTAAGTGTTGCAGTGAGCTACTGTCAAAATCAAGGGCCAGTGTGACTGAACAAATGATTAGACAGTGGTTAGGAGATGTGCTCATGTAGTGTTCCGAAGAACAGTATTCAGATGTAATTGAATGTGGAAAACGGATATTCAATTCAGATGTAACAGGTGTTCAGTGCTGTCCTAAAAGTGGGGTCCTCCTTGGTCCAAAACAATATAAAAATCTTTATGACATAGCTGCAGGTAATGAAAAAGAATTAATAACTGTGCTCACTACTTTTTCTGCAGATGGAGATAACAAGAGGCAGAGGACCCTAAAGCTCCAAGTTACAGCGCTGGATGCTACTGAATGTGAGTTTTACAAGTTTTGTTACATAAATAAATAGACACTTTTCTCTTGTTTTCCACAAATTTGGAAATTTCAACTTTGATGTTCCTTTTCTCAGCTTCTATTCAAGATAAACACAAGATATTTTAAAAAGATTCAGCACCACTGGGATTACAAACTGAATGTGTGGTTTTCAAATATATGCATTCAGAATAGAATAAATATATATTTAGTAGTAAATTAAAAAAACATCACTCAGAAAAAAATTGTAAAGAATACAAATTCAATCACATAAAAATTAAAATTATTCATATAGAGGAAAAGTTGATCTTTCAAATTAAAAAGAAATTCAAGTCTCTATGTTGTAACAGATGATGTCTATGTGAAAATGAACTTTCTGAATATGAATGGAGCTCTGATAATGATATTGATGTATATTTTACTAGTGAAGGTTGTGGGAAAAGTTTAGAAACAAAACCCCAGTTCTCATTTAAAGAAGAGTTATCAGCTTGGGCAATAAAACATGGAATTACTCTTACAGCCTTGTCAGACTTGTTAATCACACTAAACAATCATGGACACAATGAACTTCCAAAAGATACTAGAACTTTGCTAAAAACACCAAGAAATGTTAGGTACTTTACAAAAAGTTAATCGAGGTGAATATTGGCACTTAGGGTTGGTAAACGGTTTGTGTCACATCTTATCACAAGCAAACTTTGTTATTGAATCAAATCTTATTGAATTAGTAATTATCAATATTGATGGATTGCCATTATCAAAATAGTCTCACAGCTGTATGTGGCCTATTTTGGGTTCAATTTTCCCAACTAAAATGGTTTTTGTTAGTATTGGAATATATCAAGGCCAAACCATACCAGAAAGTGCTTTTGTATTCCCACTTCTACATCATGAAAATTAAATAATTATTCGGTGTTAGTTTAGTCAGTGAATTAGTTTTTATCAAGTTGATATGTGGATAAGTCTTTTCTATTGATGAACTATTATCACAAAACAGTATCTCTAGTTGTGTTGGCCATAGCAGAAATAAGTTATTTCCTTCATCGGTGTTGGATACTTCTGTCAAGTAGGTCTCATAGTTCTACTATCGTATTTATTCATTTTTAGATTTTCTATGCTGTTTTGCCAAATGAAATCAACTAAATCTTCCTAATACAACTCTTATGAGATGATGAGCAAATATAACTATATTGGAACCCAATGTACCTCTTTTTTGCCCAAGTGAAGCAAGGACTGACATTAAATCATCTGTCTGTCAGTATGTCACAAAACTACGGCCAAACTCCATGACTGATTTGTAATGAGATTTGCAATAAATAATGGCTGGTAATTAAAGATTATTACAAAACTGTGCTATGAAGTAAACGTTTTTCAGGCAGTTTCAATCTGTTTTGTTTGAGTGAACTTTTAAAAATTGTTTTTCAGGATGTTGGAAAGGGGTTAGCTAGATTGGTGTACGTTCTGACTCATTTAAAAAAGACTAGCAATGCTTCTAGGTATAAAAAGAAATCATTCTCTCTCACTCTGTATTATATCATGTTATTTCTCAATTTTTGTTTTAGATGAGTATTCGTCAAAAAAAAAGATAAAAGCCACTACAGCTACTGTGTTGCAGACTTCAAAGATGATGTGAAGGTTATACCAAGAAAATGTTTAACATCCAACAATAGATTTGCATACTGCCAATCAATTATACTGATAAACAACTGGCAAAGGCTGTTGAAACATGGGAAGATACCAATACCAATATCTGGCATCTCTGCAGGGTGAAGTGAATTCAAAGATGAGGTGAAGGTTATACCAAGAAAATGGTTAACATCCAACAATAGATTTGCATACTGGCCATCCAATTATACTGATAAACAACTGGCAAAGGCTGTTGAAACATAGGAAGATACCAATACCAGTACCTATCCTCTCTGCAGGGTGAAGCGAATTTGTGCAAGAACAGGTATGAGCACTGATATGCAAATTAATATCTATAATATAAGAATACCGCAACTGATGCACATTGTCTTAAACTGAAAAAACATTATTGCAGTTGGTTAAATATAAAATTTATTTTCCAAACAAAGCCATTGATTATTCCAAAACTTAATACAGATAGTATTTGAAAGCAGGCTGCACCATGCATGAGTTTTTTGTAATGAGAAAAAATTAAATCTCTCCTTATTAGGCGTTAGTTTATTTAACAGGGTGTCTAACTTCAGTCCGGGAATTGTACGGGATTTTTATACTGGCGTGAAATAATCTGGAAACCTCCAGGAATCTAATAATTATAATTGAACCTCCTGGAATGTAAGCAGACTTGAATACTGTAATATTTATATCGTGCTACTTCAATTCAAACGTATATTTTCTTTGCTAAATTGAATTAACTTTTTATATCAAGTTAAATTGTAAATGTTTATTATTTTCTTTTTAGTACCAAGTTGAGGTTCATTAGAATTTTTTCCCTACACACAAACTTGTCTATGTGGGGAAAATTCACAAGTGTTCTGTATTCTTCTATTATGTCTGTACTGAATTTGTAAACAAAAAATTTTGATATGATTAATAAAAAATTTTCACAAATTCAACTAAAATTGTAACAGGATTTAACTATGAATTTATTTGATAAACTTGATTAGAATATCTGGCTTTCAGATGTTATTTCAGATTGTTTTTCCATCTTTGTGGTGTAAAGAAAGTGTCCAAAAGTGAAGTCTGCTTTAATTACCTGGAAGTGATCATTATATTTTTGAATTCTTAATTATAATCATGGAAAATGAGAAGAAAAGTAATTGAATAAACTTAGAACTGTTTTACGCCTATAGATTATGATTGGTTTTAATTCATTTCTCAAACTCTATTATTTAGCCTTCTCTGTTAGTGATGTATATTTTTATGTTTATATTCAGTAATTTATAGTAATATTTGTAATAGGCCTATCAATTGAGAAAGAAATTTCATATTTTTCATGAGTTATGCTACTTTGATGTAAAGGATTATGTTCCTATGGTGGTTTATCTTACACATTTTATGCAAATAGAAGTTACTATGTTATTTCTAGTCCGAGCATTAACATTGTTATCACCACCCAAATTTTAAAATTTTTATCTACAAACAAAGCATAAGTACAAGCATATAGTTTAAAATATGCATATAGTTTGCAATCTAATATACATGAGATCTCTTGCAGCCTATTTTGAAATACGGTATAGAATTTTGAGAATTATAACACCTAAAAACATATGAGTTAATTGCTAATTGATCTATTGTTCAAATTGATGTTTCCTTCCTGTTGTTTTAAATTGAGGTGTTCACTCGAAGTTATAAGTTATAAATGTATAGAATATTTGAGAATTAACGCATAAAAACATAGGAGTTAATTGCTTATTATTGATCTGTTATTCAAATCAATGATTGCATCCTTCAGTTGTTTTGAATTGAAGTGTTTTGTGCAATATGCCTTTTCATGTAAAAATGTCTCTATATTAAATTATCAATAAAATTTCAGATAAGACTGAAATTATAAGAGCTGTAATAACAGTGGGTCTTGTTCAGTTACCTCAAAGTTTTCTACTCGTACAATGACTTCTTGGGCTTGGGCAATAATATTTAAATCAGTTTAAACAAGTTCACCTATTTCATTCAAGCTTAACTCAAAACCTCCTTCGACGTAGCTCAATGAAAGTTTTTGATGTAATATTATTATAATAAGTTCATTTTTAAATTGATAAAAGTATTTTTGAAGTTAGAGATATTTCGATACAGATAAGAGGTCAAAAAATCATTATAATCATGAGATAATAAGCATTTGACAGGTAAATGATCGACCTGTAGTGATCTTAACATAGGGAGCTGGGTTGTCATAATCTGGTTCATTTAATTGTTTTAAAATTGCATCACTTTTCTATCCTTTCTGATCCATTGTAGCCATAAGCTTCAGCTTTTAAATAGAAGTGTGTATGGGCCTTTTAAAAAGTATGTGAACTCAGCATGTGATGCATGGGTTACCACTAATAAACGGCCCATGACTATTTACGACATCCCCCGTAAAATAATAATAATAATAATATCGTGTGACCTGGCTGGCTTAGGTCTGGTGTCAGAGTTTTCACGTCGCAACTGATCAATTTCAGGGCCTCTGACATGACCTAACGATTGCTTTTTAGGCAACCGGGACCGACGGCTTAACGTGTCCATCCGGAACACGGGAGTGGTCCGAGATAAATATCTTGCCCGGGCCGGGATTTGAACCCGGGCCTCTGAATCATAAAGCCAGCATCTGATCCACTCGACTACTGCAACTCCAACCCCCGTCTATAGTGAGAACAGCATTACCAAATGCTGCAGCTCTCAATAACATAAAAAATGGATTTAAGGTCACTGAGATCAGTCCACTGAACAGAAATATTTTCACTGATTGTAATTTTATGCCTTCCTACACTTTGGATAGGCCAGACCCAAAGACTGACAAAAGTTCATCAACTCAAGCTGAAGAACTCAGTTTAAACTATATGTAATATAGTTTTATTTCAAATCCAAACAAATTCATTTCTCAAAATGTATATTTTATTATGGGAATGTAAATTCTAAATTTTTTGTTGGAAAATTTAGAGCTCATGATGAACAACAGGTTACTTTTATGACTTAGGCTGTGCATTTCTTACATGTATATATGTATACATATTGTATGTATATTGTCAAATGGTTTCTATTTTCTTTAAAATCATTCCAAACTACTGTACTCAGTTGATTCGTTATTCTGATTTCATTTCATTTTTCCATTAGCGGCCTTCAAATATTTGCAATATGTCTGAAAGACTGGTACATGTTGCTATTGAAAGTTGAAAGGACCACGTTCAGGCCACTAGCAATTTTTCCCTAGATTTCCAGTCCAATTCTTCATGTGTAACTTCTCATAAGAGAATAATATCCTTCCATTAGCTTACTTTTCTTGATTTTGTTTTGAAACAATCTGCATAGAGGCTACTGTATTCGATGTACCACGAAAAAAAATGTTTGAGATCTGTGTGTACAGAAATTACAATCCACATGTTATTCCTGTCTTGAAAAAAAAAACGAATGGGAAAAGTGGTGATTTGTGACAATCTTAGTTCACATATAAGTGTGAACGAACGTTCTTAGACTTAGTGAAGAGAACAACATCCAGGCGTCTATATTTTGGAAATCAATCATTTATCCTTTATTAGAACTTTATAAATTTTTGTTAAATTATTACTGCCTGTTGGAATCAATTTGCGACGATGCCCGCACGTGATCGCGCACGTGTGGAAGTTCTATATATGGAAAATATAGAGTTCAAGATAAAAAACAGGCTACCTTTCTGACTTAAGCTGTGCTTTTCTTACATGTATATTGTCAAATCGTTTCTATTCTCTTTAAAATCATTTCAAACTACTGTACTGAATTGATTCGTCATTCTGATTTCATTTCATTTTTCCATTAGCAGCCTTTAAATACTTGCAATATGTCTGAAAGACTAGTACACGTTGCTATTGAAAGTTGAAAGGACCACGTCAGGCCACTAGCAATTTTTTCCTACATTTCCAGTCCAATTCTTCTTGTGTGTAACTTCTCATAAGAGAATAATATCCTTCCATTAGCTTACTTTTCTTGATTGTGTTTCAAAACAATCTGCATAGAGGCTACTGTATTCAATGTATCACGAAAAAAAAGTTTGAGATTTGTGTGTACAGAAATTACAATCCACATGTTATTCCTGTCTTGAAAAAAAAAACGAATGGGAAAAGTGGTGATTTGTGATAATCTTAGTTCACATATTAGTGTGAAAGTTCTTAGACTTATAGAAGTTCTCTAACTTACGTAAAGAGAAGAACATCCAGGCGTCTATATTTTGGAAATCAATCATTTATCCTTTATTAGAACTTTATAACGCCAATTTATAATGAAGAAGCCATTTATTGATTTTTTTGTATGTTCTTTAGATTTTTTGTGGGAATAATATACTACTGTTAGTGAATATATACACTCATATATTTGTTTATATGATTATAATGATAATTAGTGAGTCATGTACTGTTAAGGCCGTTGTGCTATGCTATTCAATATTTCATGAATCCCAAAACCGCATTTCTTTTATCACATGCAACATGTCCTCTTTCTTTCTGTTTTGTAAATTGTTGAGTCATTCACAAAGTTCTTAATATGAAAATCCAGAAGAAAGAAGATAGAAAAAACGAATTTGTGAGAGAAAACTACATGAGACTTGAAGAGAGCCTTGACAGTTCAAATACAGACAATGTTACTCTAATAGCCCAACTAAGGGCTTTGGAGACTGAGCTTGAGAAGCACAAATATCACCTGAAACAGGCAAAGATGAACATGATTTGGAATGGAGAAATAGGTCGGATATCTCTTCTTATATATGAGGGAGAGAATTTGTGGACCACATGGACTGAAAATTGTCCAGCAGGGGCTGGTTAGTTTCAAACAGTTTCATTATGAGGTAATGAAATATTTTATTCCTGGATGATTGTTATTGACCATAAAAATTGGAAAAGATACATTTTATCATCTTCAAGCTCCTAATGCGTTTATCATGTGATCTGCCTTTGTGGTGAGTATCAAAAATACTGCTAAACTCTTGTTGCTTCCTGAATCTAAAGAGGACATTGTAATATTATTAGCGGTTTGAACACAAGAGAAAGGTCTAGGTTAGTTTTCATGCGACGGGCCTACTTCATTCAAGGATCTAAATATGTTGTGTGTTGGAGACAACCTGTATTATATTTTCAAATTGGAATAAACAACTTCAAAAAGTCATAAAGCGCAGCCAACCGCACTCACAATTAATAACTCATAAAGATGGTAATGAAGATTTCATCTCCCTCCTTTTCTCCCTCGTTACAGTACCTCAACAAAATCTCAGTCAGTTCAACGGATGATGCCGAGCGAGGCAAACCGTACATCAAACATCACTATATAAATGCTGCAAAGTAAACGAGAATACAAAAGGATGTACAACAGGAAAGCTGCATGTGTTGTAAACCTCTGCCAGGTTTTGTGAGGACTCGTCCCAGGAAGACAAACATGAAAACGATTTGGAATGGAGAAATAGGTCGGATATCTCCTCTTATTTTGAAGGAGAGGATTTGTGGACCACATGGACTGAAAATGGTCCAGCACGGGCCCGATACAACAGGACAAAGCAAGGATGGATTGACAGTGCAACTTTTGTAGATTGGTTCACAGCTCATGAGCTTCCTATCCGAAAAAAAAAACGATGGGAAATAAGTGGTGATTGGTGGCAATCTCATTTCACATATTAGTGTGAAAGATCTTGAAATTTGTGAAGAAAACAACATACAGGCGTCTTTTTTTTGGAAAGCGATCAGTTAGCTTTTTTAGAACTCCATAACACCAATTTATAATGAAGAAGCTGCTTTTTCTAGTATTTTTGTCAGTTCTTTAAATTTTTTGTGGGAATAATGAACTACTGTTGATTGAATATATACAGTTATGAATTTATTTATATGATTATAATGATAATTAGTGAGGCCTGTGACTGTTGAGGCCATTGTGTGGTGCTATTCAATTTTCCATGAATCCCAGAACCGCATTTCTTTCATCACATGCAACATGCCCTCTTTCTTTATGTTTTGTAAACTGTTGAGTCATTCACAAAGTTCTCAATATGAATTTGGAGAATCCTCTTTTGAATAGAGAAATTTTCGACAGGTTAAAAAGTTCGATTGCTGATAACGGCGTAGAAGGTCATGTGGAAACTGCCAAAGAAAAACGACTGGATATCAGAGCCAATGTGGAAGAGGTTGTTGAATTCATATCTATTTTTGGAGATTTGCTGGAATTGTAAGGAAACGAGAATACAAAAGGATGTACAACAGGAAAGCTGCATGTGTTGTAAACCTCTGCCAGGTTTTGTGAGGACTCGTCCCAGGAAGACAAACATGAAAACGATTTGGAATGGAGAAATAGGTCGGATATCTCCTCTTATTTTGAAGGAGAGGATTTGTGGATCACATGGACTGATAATGGTCCAGCAGGGGCCCGATACAACAGGACAAAGCAAGGATGGATTGACAGTGCAACTTTTGTAGATTGGTTCACAGCTCATGTGCTTCCTATCCGAAAAAAAACGATGGTAAATAAGTGGTGATTGGTGACAATCTTATTTCACATATTAGTGTGAAAGTTATTAAAATTTGTGAACAAAAAACATACAGGTGTCTATATTTTGAAATCAGTCAGTTAGCCATTTTTAGAACTCCATAACACCAATTTATAATGAAGAAGCTGCTTTTTTCAGTTTTTTTGTTTGTCACTAAATTTTTTGTGAAAATAATGAACTACTGTTAATTGAATATATACAGATATAAATTTATTAAAAAAAAATATATATATATATATTGTACATGTTATACATTGTAATATTCTGTCTATGTACAGAAGAAACTTTATGCGCTATCGTCATTTCGCGAAAACCGATTCGAGCTTGTACGACAGGTTGAAATTGAGTAGAACCGGGAATTTGGAGAATCCTATTTTGAATAGAGAAATTGTCGACAGGTTGAGACTTGAAGAGAGCCTTGACAGTTCAAATAAAGAGAATGTTACTCTAATAGCCCAACTAAGGGCTTTGGAGACTGAGCTTGAGAAGCACAAATCTCACCTGAAACAGGCAAAGATGAACATGATTTGGAATGGAGAAATAGGTCGGATATCTCTTCTTGCTATTCTATATTTCATGAATCCCAAAACCGCATTTCTTTTATCACATGCAACATGTCCTCTTTCTTTCTGTTTTGTAAATTGTTGAGTCATTCACAAAGTTCTTAATATGAAAATCCAGAAGAAAGAAGATAGAAAAAACGAATTTGTGAGAGAAAACTACATGAGACTTGAAGAGAGCCTTGACAGTTCAAATACAGACAATGTTACTCTAATAGCCCAACTAAGGGCTTTGGAGACTGAGCTTGAGAAGCACAAATATCACCTGAAACAGGCAAAGATGAACATGATTTGGAATGGAGAAATAGGTCGGATATCTCTTCTTATATATGAGGGAGAGAATTTGTGGACCACATGGACTGAAAATTGTCCAGCAGGGGCTGGTTAGTTTCAAACAGTTTCATTATGAGGTAATGAAATATTTTATTCCTGGATGATTGTTATTGACCATAAAAATTGGAAAAGATACATTTTATCATCTTCAAGCTCCTAATGCGTTTATCATGTGATCTGCCTTTGTGGTGAGTATCAAAAATACTGCTAAACTCTTGTTGCTTCCTGAATCTAAAGAGGACATTGCAATATTATTAGCGGTTTGAACACAAGAGAAAGGTCTAGGTTAGTTTTCATGCAACGGGCCTACTTCATTCAAGGATCTAGATATGTTGTGTGTTGGAGACAACCTGTATTATATTTTCAAATCAGAATAAACTGCTTCAAAGAGTCATATAGCGCAGCCACAGCACTCACAATTAATAATTCATAAATTTGGTAACAAAGATTTCATCTCCGTCCTTTTCTCCCTCTTTAAAGTACCTCAACCAAATCTCAGTCGGCGAGGCAAACCATACATCGAACATCGCTCTATGAATGCTGCAAAGGAAACGAGGATACAAAAGGATGTACAACAGGATTTTACTGTACCTATGTATTTACAGTGCCATACCAGTGTCACATAAAAGTTGTTCCATAAAAGTAGCCTTCCATTAGCTTACTTTTCTTGATTGTGTTTCAAAACAATCTGCATAGAGGCTACTGTATTCAATGTACCACAAAAAAAGACAGATCTGTGTGTACAGAAATTGCAATCCACATGTTATTCCTGTCCCGAAATAAAAACCAATGGGAAAAGTGGTGATTGGTGATTGGTCACACATATAAGTGTGAATGTTCTTGGACTTTGTAAAGAGATCAACATCCAGGAGTCTACATTTTGGAAATCAATCATTCATCCTTACTTAGAACTTTTGAAAAATCTAGAGCAACATGTTCTAATTTATCAAATGTGGATGCATTTTATAATACATTTTACACTTTCAAGGACGGATATCTCGAAAATTATTGGATATATCAAAAACCTCTAGTGATCATGTCGTTGAAAGCATTGTTTCCAAGATGTCATTCTAAAAAAAGAATTCATTTTGTAATGAGATGCTGGACATCCATAAAGAACATATTTTTCCAGCGAAAATAAGTTCACTGAATATCTCAACAAAAAAAAAAGATCATATCAAAAAGAAAAAATAAATTAGAAAAATCTGTTAAGAAATATCTCAGTGATATTCCGATTTGTAATTGAGTTGTAATTGTTTCAGTTTTTTGCAATTATCTTCGAAAATACGAGATTTATCTCATATTTCTGACAGTTATCTGTTATGATGTGAAGAACAATTTGATTGCCCTGAAGATGATACACACGACAATCATCGACACAGCATACTGGCTGCTTGGCACTCACTAGTGATCGATTTGCAAAAAGTGTGCTACCAAATTTTGGTACTCCAAGGCCAGGATCACTAGCAAGAAAGATCAATCAATTGTACTGTACCTATGTATTTACAGTGCCATACCAGTGTCACATGAAAATTGTTGTACTTTTATTACCATAGTTTTACTGGAAGTAGCTTCTAAAATCACAGACCTGCATGTGTTTGTTATTAAATTTAGAATTTAAAAAATTAGGAATAACACAAATAACGGTATAATTTGTTGAGTATTTTTTTGTTATTGGCATTATATTTGACTGCTATAAGCATGGAATCCATTGTAAAGTCTGTACCAATGGACTATGATGAATGTCCAGATGACATGGCAGATATAAAAGATAGCCTTCGCCTGACCACGTCAGGCCACTAGCAATATTTCCCTACATTTCCAGTCCAATTCTTCTTGTGTAACTTCTCATGAGAGAAAAAAATCCTTCCATTAGCTCACTTTTCTTGATTGTGTTTCAAAACAATCTGCATAGAGACTACTGTATTAGATGTACCACAAAAAATCTTAGTTCACATATAAGTGTGAATGTTCTTAGACTTCATAAAGAGAACAATATCCAGGAGTCTATATTTTGGAAATCAATCATTTATCCTTCTTTGGAACTTTTGAAAAATCTAGTGCACAATGTTCTAATTTATCAAATGTGGATAATGTGTTTTATAATAAATTAGAAAAATCTGTTAAGAAATATCTCAGTGATATTCCGATTTGTAATTGACTTGATATTGATGATTTGTTGAATTTTTTGCAATTATCTTCGAAAATACAAGATTTATCTCATATTTCTGACAGTTATCTGTTATGATGTGGAGAACAATTTGATTGCCCTGAAGATGATACATACGACAATCATCGACACAGCATACTGGCTGCTTGGCACTCACTAGTGATCGATTTGCAAAAAGTGTGCTACCAAATTTTGGTACTCCAAGGCCAGGATCACTAGCAAGAAAGATCAATCTATTGTACTGTACCTATGTATTTACAGTGCCATACCAGTATCACATGAGAATTGTTGTACCTTAATTACCTTTGTTTTACTGGAAGTAAAAGCCAGTGTATTGATAACTAGTGTTTGTAATTGTCATTATCAAACGTAAAATGTCATTGCAGTAAGGAAGTGCTGCCCTCGAGTGGCAAGAGACTATAACTACCTAATGTGTTTGTATGGCACAGTGACACAGTTTGAGTTGGCTTCATGCCAAATGTTTTGGTTATGTTTTCGATTTCGATTTAAAACAATAAAGTTCTCGATTTGTTGAATTGTGTATATTATTTTCGAATACAGTCCATAATACCAGATTCGAACATTTGGCCTCCAGACCGAATACAGTGAATAAAGTGATCAGTCAGAATACAACAGTACAGTACAGCCATTATCTATTGTCTCTGTGAGGAAACATGCAGATTGTGTTGCATCATAGCAGGGAAGTGAAACATTTTATTTACATTTATCTGTTTATGAACATCATTTCATCTTTTTAAAGAACGTTTAAATCTCCTTCATTTAACTTACTAACTGCAAACACAGACATTGACTCTTGCAAGAATTAACTTACTACAGTAACTTAGTAACTTAGCCACAATAGACTGGAGCCTTTTCATCAATCGATTCTTGCAATTTCAAAACAAAATAACTTAGTGAACATTAAAACTTAACATGGTGAACTTTAAAATTTGCAGATTCTTATGTGAACTAATTTTTGATTGTTTGTGTTGACACCATCTAAGGCTGTCGATCACCGTTTTGCTTTGACTAGGCTATGCCTATTTCTTTCTTCCTAAAGCAGTATCTATCTGACTTCAATGCATTTAAGACTGTGCTTAACTATTAAAGATGTGTAGACTCATTAAGCGACCAGCGAATAAAATAGACAATCTTGTGAACAATTCAGAAACGTTGTTTGATCAAACTTAACACATGAATTCCCAATGTGATGAACTTACATATTGGAACTTACAATTCTCAATGTGATTATGGTACATCTCTGTGCATAGATAAGGCTAATTTCATCATTTTAATGGAACTTTTCTAACTTATCCAGAGACAATTTATTAAAATCAAGATTTCAATACTTTCATCTGTTTAATTTAAGTTGAGTTTACGATTTTCTGGTTCATAAAATTAACATTTTCAATAGGAACATTCAATATTTTAGGTTATGTGTATTTCTTACATTTATGTTCACTCATAAATTAATTCTTGTTTGTTTGGTTATTTAACTAGATAGTACCTTTCAATCAAATATTTGTTGGTTAACTTGTCAGTTAATTTTATTCTTTATTATGATAATTCATAGTAAATTCTTGATTGTTCATTCGATTCTATAGACAAGTTGATTAATCTCTCTACTTCATGTAGAGTGATTGAATGTGGTTTTTTTTTCGATTTATTCATAATTAATTCTAGATTGTCCATGCAATTTTGTAGATTAGTTGATTAATTCCATTGCAGTGAATTTTAATGTTGTTTTTTTTCATTGTGGAATTCAATGAATGATTCCAAAATTGATTGATGGAATTATTTGTATTCTTTATTTGTTCGTTTTAATTGCCAATGACTTATCATTGGCTAAATCTGTAGGTTCAGTCTCCTTTTCGTTTGGTTTGAGTATTTCTCAGATAATTATAGTTTTATTTGCTTACCATATTCTATTATGTTGTATATGTGATTTCCCTTCAATCCTGTGCATTACCACTTATCTAAATTATGGACTCATTTTTGAATAATTTTTTTACTGAAGTACTTATGCGAAATAATTTTTAATTAATTTAACAATGGAAAGAGGAAATTTCAAAGTTTTTTTTACAAATAGTACTTTGGGGCTTTGGCCCATATTGGATATCACTCCACAAAGCAGATAGCCTTACCCTTTCCCAACTCCGCAACGTTTCCAGATCGTTTTTAACAATGTAAAGCATGGAGCACACTGGGAACGCGCCGAGCCGCGCCGTGCAGCCATTTTCCGAACATGACTCACAACCCCACCACTGCCTCCATTCAATGGAGTGCCATGTTGAGTACCACACATCAATAGAAAAATTATTACTGCCTGTTGGAATCAATTTGCGATGATGTCCCCATGTGATTGCGCACATGTGGAAGTTCTATTTATGAAAAATATAGATCTCATGATAAAAAACAGGTTACCTTTCTGACTTTAGCTGTGCTTTTTTTACATGTATATTGTCAAATTGTTTCTATTCTCTTTAAAATCATTTCAAACTACTGTACTGAATTAATTCGTCATACTGATTTCATTTCATTTTTCCATTAGCAGCCTTTAAATACTTGCAATATGTCTGAAAGGCTAGAACACGTTGCTATTAAAAGTTGAAAGGACCACATCAGGCCACTAGCAATTTTTCACTACATTTCCAGTCTAATTATTCCTGTGTAACCTCTCATAAGAGAATAATATCCTTCCATTAGCTCACTTTTCTTGATTGTGTTTCAAAACAATCTGCATAGAGACTACTGTATTAGATGTACCACAAAAAATCTTAGTTCACATATAAGTGTGAATGTTCTTAGACTTCATAAAGAGAACAATATCCAGGAGTCTATATTTTGTAGATTAGTTGATTAATTCCATTGCAGTGAATTTTAATGTTGTTTTTTTTCATTGTGGAATTCAATGAATGATTCCAAAATTGATTGATGGAATTATTTGTATTCTTTATTTGTTCGTTTTAATTGCCAATGACTTATCATTGGCTAAATCTGTAGGTTCAGTCTCCTTTTCGTTTGGTTTGAGTATTTCTCAGATAATTATAGTTTTATTTGCTTACCATATTCTATTATGTTGTATATGTGATTTCCCTTCAATCCTGTGCATTACCACTTATCTAAATTATGGACTCATTTTTGAATAATTTTTTTACTGAAGTACTTATGCGAAATAATTTTTAATTAATTTAACAATGGAAAGAGGAAATTTCAAAGTTTTTTTTACAAATAGTACTTTGGGGCTTTGGCCCATATTGGATATCACTCCACAAAGCAGATAGCCTTACCCTTTCCCAACTCCGCAACGTTTCCAGATCGTTTTTAACAATGTAAAGCATGGAGCACACTGGGAACGCGCCGAGCCGCGCCGTGCAGCCATTTTCCGAACATGACTCACAACCCCACCACTGCCTCCATTCAATGGAGTGCCATGTTGAGTACCACACATCAATAGAAAAATTATTACTGCCTGTTGGAATCAATTTGCGATGATGTCCCCATGTGATTGCGCACATGTGGAAGTTCTATTTATGAAAAATATAGATCTCATGATAAAAAACAGGTTACCTTTCTGACTTTAGCTGTGCTTTTTTTACATGTATATTGTCAAATTGTTTCTATTCTCTTTAAAATCATTTCAAACTACTGTACTGAATTAATTCGTCATACTGATTTCATTTCATTTTTCCATTAGCAGCCTTTAAATACTTGCAATATGTCTGAAAGGCTAGAACACGTTGCTATTAAAAGTTGAAAGGACCACATCAGGCCACTAGCAATTTTTCACTACATTTCCAGTCTAATTATTCCTGTGTAACCTCTCATAAGAGAATAATATCCTTCCATTAGCTCACTTTTCTTGATTGTGTTTCAAAACAATCTGCATAGAGACTACTGTATTAGATGTACCACAAAAAATCTTAGTTCACATATAAGTGTGAATGTTCTTAGACTTCATAAAGAGAACAATATCCAGGAGTCTATATTTTGGAAATCAATCATTTATCCTTCTTTGGAACTTTTGAAAAATCTAGTGCACAATGTTCTAATTTATCAAATGTGGATAATGTGTTTTATAATAAATTAGAAAAATCTGTTAAGAAATATCTCAGTGATATTCTGATTTGTAATTGACTTGATATTGATGATTTGTTGAATTTTTTGCAATTATCTTCGAAAATACAAGATTTATCTCATATTTCTGAAAGTTTTTTTTACAAATAGTACTTTGGGGCTTTGGCCCATATTGGATATCACTCCACAAAGCAGATAGCCTTACCCTTTCCCAACTCCGCAACGTTTCCAGATCGTTTTTAACAATGTAAAGCATGGAGCACACTGGGAACGCGCCGAGCCGCGCCGTGCAGCCATTTTCCGAACATGACTCACAACCCCACCACTGCCTCCATTCAATGGAGTGCCATGTTGAGTACCACACATCAATAGAAAAATTATTACTGCCTGTTGGAATCAATTTGCGATGATGTCCCCATGTGATTGCGCACATGTGGAAGTTCTATTTATGAAAAATATAGATCTCATGATAAAAAACAGGTTACCTTTCTGACTTTAGCTGTGCTTTTTTTACATGTATATTGTCAAATTGTTTCTATTCTCTTTAAAATCATTTCAAACTACTGTACTGAATTAATTCGTCATACTGATTTCATTTCATTTTTCCATTAGCAGCCTTTAAATACTTGCAATATGTCTGAAAGGCTAGAACACGTTGCTATTAAAAGTTGAAAGGACCACATCAGGCCACTAGCAATTTTTCACTACATTTCCAGTCTAATTATTCCTGTGTAACCTCTCATAAGAGAATAATATCCTTCCATTAGCTCACTTTTCTTGATTGTGTTTCAAAACAATCTGCATAGAGACTACTGTATTAGATGTACCACAAAAAATCTTAGTTCACATATAAGTGTGAATGTTCTTAGACTTCATAAAGAGAACAATATCCAGGAGTCTATATTTTGGAAATCAATCATTTATCCTTCTTTGGAACTTTTGAAAAATCTAGTGCACAATGTTCTAATTTATCAAATGTGGATAATGTGTTTTATAATAAATTAGAAAAATCTGTTAAGAAATATCTCAGTGATATTCCGATTTGTAATTGACTTGATATTGATGATTTGTTGAATTTTTTGCAATTATCTTCAAAAATACAAGATTTATTGACTCATTTTTTTTAAGTGTTCATATCAACGAGATGTACAAATGGACCTAAAATTAAGGAGATAACATCATAAATGTTTCTGTAAAAAATGTAAAAAGATTTATAAAATACATTTTTTTCAGTGGTCATGGAAAAAAAATAATTTTTTATTCAAATGTTGAGATAAATTGATAGTTTTAGTCCCAATTGTGTGTAAGAAGAGCCTACCTTTAAGTGAAAAAAAAAACAATTCAGAATATCTCTACTGGTTCTCTAGAAAAAGGAACATAAGCTAACATTGTCGAACATAGGAATAACTGGTCCCCTTGAGTAATATCTCAGTGATATTCTGATTTGTAATTGACTTGATATTGATGATTTGTTGAATTTTTTGCAATTATCTTCGAAAATACAAGATTTATCTCATATTTCTGACAGTTATCTGTTATGATGTGGAGAACAATTTGATTGCCCTGAAGATGATACATACGACAATCATCGACACAGCATACTGGCTGCTTGGCACTCACTAGTGATCGATTTGCAAAAAGTGTGCTACCAAATTTTGGTACTCCAAGGCCAGGATCACTAGCAAGAAAGATCAATCTATTGTACTGTACCTATGTATTTACAGTGCCATACCAGTATCACATGAGAATTGTTGTACCTTAATTACCTTTGTTTTACTGGAAGTAAAAGCCAGTGTATTGATAACTAGTGTTTGTAATTGTCATTATCAAACGTAAAATGTCATTGCAGTAAGGAAGTGCTGCCCTCGAGTGGCAAGAGACTATAACTACCTAATGTGTTTGTATGGCACAGTGACACAGTTTGTGTTGGCTTCATGCCAAATGTTTTGGTTATGTTTTCGATTTCGATTTAAAACAATAAAGTTCTCGATTTGTTGAATTGTGTATATTATTTTCGAATACAGTCCATAATACCAGATTCGAACATTTGGCCTCCAGACCGAATACAGTGAATAAAGTGATCAGTCAGAATACAACAGTACAGTACAGCCATTATCTATTGTCTCTGTGAGGAAACATGCAGATTGTGTTGCATCATAGCAGGGAAGTGAAACATTTTATTTACATTTATCTGTTTATGAACATCATTTCATCTTTTTAAAGAACGTTTAAATCTCCTTCATTTAACTTACTAACTGCAAACACAGACATTGACTCTTGCAAGAATTAACTTACTACAGTAACTTAGTAACTTAGCCACAATAGACTGGAGCCTTTTCATCAATCGATTCTTGCAATTTCAAAACAAAATAACTTAGTGAACATTAAAACTTAACATGGTGAACTTTAAAATTTGCAGATTCTTATGTGAACTAATTTTTGATTGTTTGTGTTGACACCATCTAAGGCTGTCGATCACCGTTTTGCTTTGACTAGGCTATGCCTATTTCTTTCTTCCTAAAGCAGTATCTATCTGACTTCAATGCATTTAAGACTGTGCTTAACTATTAAAGATGTGTAGACTCATTAAGCGACCAGCGAATAAAATAGACAATCTTGTGAACAATTCAGAAACGTTGTTTGATCAAACTTAACACATGAATTCCCAATGTGATGAACTTACATATTGGAACTTACAATTCTCAATGTGATTATGGTACATCTCTGTGCATAGATAAGGCTAATTTCATCATTTTAATGGAACTTTTCTAACTTATCCAGAGACAATTTATTAAAATCAAGATTTCAATACTTTCATCTGTTTAATTTAAGTTGAGTTTACGATTTTCTGGTTCATAAAATTAACATTTTCAATAGGAACATTCAATATTTTAGGTTATGTGTATTTCTTACATTTATGTTCACTCATAAATTAATTCTTGTTTGTTTGGTTATTTAACTAGATAGTACCTTTCGATCAAATATTTGTTGGTTAACTTGTCAGTTAATTTTATTCTTTATTATGATAATTCATAGTAAATTCTTGATTGTTCATTCGATTCTATAGACAAGTTGATTAATCTCTCTACTTCATGTAGAGTGATTGAATGTGGTTTTTTTTTCGATTTATTCATAATTAATTCTCGATTGTCCATTCAATTTTGTAGATTAGTTGATTAATTCCATTGCAGTGAATTTTAATGTTGTTTTTTTTCATTGTGGAATTCAATGAATGATTCCAAAATTGATTGATGGAATTATTTGTATTCTTTATTTGTTCGTTTTAATTGCCAACGACTTATCATTGGCTAAATCTGTAGGTTCAGTCTCCTTTTCGTTTGGTTTGAGTATTTCTCAGATAATTATAGTTTTATTTGCTTACCATATTCTATTATGTTGTATATGTGATTTCCCTTCAATCCTGTGCATTACCACTTATCTAAATTATGGACTCATTTTTGAATAATTTTTTTACTGAAGTACTTATGCGAAATAATTTTTAATTAATTTAACAATGGAAAGAGGAAATTTCAAAGTTTTTTTTACAAATAGTACTTTGGGGCTTTGGCCCATATTGGATATCACTCCACAAAGCAGATAGCCTTACCCTTTCCCAACTCCGCAACGTTTCCAGATCGTTTTTAACAATGTAAAGCATGGAGCACACTGGGAACGCGCCGAGCCGCGCCGTGCAGCCATTTTCCGAACATGACTCACAACCCCACCACTGCCTCCATTCAATGGAGTGCCATGTTGAGTACCACACATCAAAAGAAAAATTATTACTGCCTGTTGGAATCAATTTGCGATGATGTCCCCATGTGATTGCGCACATGTGGAAGTTCTATTTATGAAAAATATAGATCTCATGATAAAAAACAGGTTACCTTTCTGACTTTAGCTGTGCTTTTTTTACATGTATATTGTCAAATTGTTTCTATTCTCTTTAAAATCATTTCAAACTACTGTACTGAATTAATTCGTCATACTGATTTCATTTCATTTTTCCATTAGCAGCCTTTAAATACTTGCAATATGTCTGAAAGGCTAGAACACGTTGCTATTAAAAGTTGAAAGGACCACATCAGGCCACTAGCAATTTTTCACTACATTTCCAGTCTAATTATTCCTGTGTAACCTCTCATAAGAGAATAATATCCTTCCATTAGCTCACTTTTCTTGATTGTGTTTCAAAACAATCTGCATAGAGACTACTGTATTAGATGTACCACAAAAAAAAGGCTGTTTGAGATCTGTGTGTACAGAAATTACAATCCACATGTTATTCCTGTCCTGAAGAAAAACCAATGGGAAAAGTGGTGATTGGTGACAATCTTAGTTCACATATAAGTGTGAATGTTCTTAGACTTCATAAAGAGAACAATATCCAGGAGTTATTTTGGAAATCAATCATTTATCCTTCTTTGGAACTTTTGAAAAATCTAGTGCACAATGTTCTAATTTATCAAATGTGGATAATGTGTTTTATAATAAATTAGAAAAATCTGTTAAGAAATATCTCAGTGATATTCCGATTTGTAATTGACTTGATATTGATGATTTGTTGAATTTTTTGCAATTATCTTCAAAAATACAAGATTTATTGACTCATTTTTTTTAAGTGTTCATATCAACGAGATGTACAAATGGACCTAAAATTAAGGAGATAACATCATAAATGTTTCTGTAAAAAATGTAAAAAGATTTATAAAATACATTTTTTTCAGTGGTCATGGAAAAAAAAATTTTTTTATTCAAATGTTGAGATAAATTGATAGTTTTAGTCCCAATTGTGTGTAAGAAGAGCCTACCTTTAAGTGAAAAAAAAAACAATTCAGAATATCTCTACTGGTTCTCTAGAAAAAGGAACATAAGCTAACATTGTCGAACATAGGAATAACTGGTCCCCTTGAGTAATATCTCAGTGATATTCTGATTTGTAATTGACTTGATATTGATGATTTGTTGAATTTTTTGCAATTATCTTCGAAAATACAAGATTTATCTCATATTTCTGACAGTTATCTGTTATGATGTGGAGAACAATTTGATTGCCCTGAAGATGATACATACGACAATCATCGACACAGCATACTGGCTGCTTGGCACTCACTAGTGATCGATTTGCAAAAAGTGTGCTACCAATTTTGGTACTCCAAGGCCAGGATCACTAGCAAGAAAGATCAATCTATTGTACTGTACCTATGTATTTACAGTGCCATACCAGTATCACATGAGAATTGTTGTACCTTAATTACCTTTGTTTTACTGGAAGTAAAAGCCAGTGTATTGATAACTAGTGTTTGTAATTGTCATTATCAAACGTAAAATGTCATTGCAGTAAGGAAGTGCTGCCCTCGAGTGGCAAGAGACTATAACTACCTAATGTGTTTGTATGGCACAGTGACACAGTTTGAGTTGGCTTCATGCCAAATGTTTTGGTTATGTTTTCGATTTCGATTTAAAACAATAAAGTTCTCGATTTGTTGAATTGTGTATATTATTTTCGAATACAGTCCATAATACCAGATTCGAACATTTGGCCTCCAGACCGAATACAGTGAATAAAGTGATCAGTCAGAATACAACAGTACAGTACAGCCATTATCTATTGTCTCTGTGAGGAAACATGCAGATTGTGTTGCATCATAGCAGGGAAGTGAAACATTTTATTTACATTTATCTGTTTATGAACATCATTTCATCTTTTTAAAGAACGTTTAAATCTCCTTCATTTAACTTACTAACTGCAAACACAGACATTGACTCTTGCAAGAATTAACTTACTACAGTAACTTAGTAACTTAGCCACAATAGACTGGAGCCTTTTCATCAATCGATTCTTGCAATTTCAAAACAAAATAACTTAGTGAACATTAAAACTTAACATGGTGAACTTTAAAATTTGCAGATTCTTATGTGAACTAATTTTTGATTGTTTGTGTTGACACCATCTAAGGCTGTCGATCACCGTTTTGCTTTGACTAGGCTATGCCTATTTCTTTCTTCCTAAAGCAGTATCTATCTGACTTCAATGCATTTAAGACTGTGCTTAACTATTAAAGATGTGTAGACTCATTAAGCGACCAGCGAATAAAATAGACAATCTTGTGAACAATTCAGAAACGTTGTTTGATCAAACTTAACACATGAATTCCCAATGTGATGAACTTACATATTGGAACTTACAATTCTCAATGTGATTATGGTACATCTCTGTGCATAGATAAGGCTAATTTCATCATTTTAATGGAACTTTTCTAACTTATCCAGAGACAATTTATTAAAATCAAGATTTCAATACTTTCATCTGTTTAATTTAAGTTGAGTTTACGATTTTCTGGTTCATAAAATTAACATTTTCAATAGGAACATTCAATATTTTAGGTTATGTGTATTTCTTACATTTATGTTCACTCATAAATTAATTCTTGTTTGTTTGGTTATTTAACTAGATAGTACCTTTCGATCAAATATTTGTTGGTTAACTTGTCAGTTAATTTTATTCTTTATTATGATAATTCATAGTAAATTCTTGATTGTTCATTCGATTCTATAGACAAGTTGATTAATCTCTCTACTTCATGTAGAGTGATTGAATGTGGTTTTTTTTTCGATTTATTCATAATTAATTCTCGATTGTCCATGCAATTTTGTAAATTGTTATGTCATTCACAAAGTTCCTAATAGGAAAATCCAGAAGGAAGAAGTTAAAAAAAAACGAATTTGTGAGAGAAAACTACATGAGACTTGTAGAGAGGCTTGACAGTTCAAATAGAGAGAATGTTACTCTAAAAGCCCAACCGAAGGATTTGGAGACAGAGCTTGAGAAGCACAAAACTCACCTAAAGTAGGCATGCATCGATATGGAATTAAGAAATGGGTTGATATCCATCCTGGAAAACTCACAACAGGGGAGAGTTGAATGAAAAAGAAGAGTGTTGTGATGGTTGCTCAGACATTATGTAGAACTCAGTTATCTCGTGTAATATAGTTTTATTTTAGATACATAGGTACAGAGGTACTGTTTACTGTACCAGCGAGGCAACTAAGCTTGATATTCAATTCAAATAAATTAGGTTGATTGTCAACATTGAATTTATATGATTGTCATAATGATATGTTTTATACTTATTTTATTTAGTTGCTCTTCATAATCGAATCCCTGTATCAGGATGCGTTGGTATCAAAAGGCCTGATTACATGATGTTTGATATCCATTCACCGTTTTAACTTTGTTATGTCCACTTTCCTTATTAAAAATCATTAAGCATTCAAGACAATTCCATTGGGAAATGGATGTCTTATCCACTAGGGTTTCTTATCACCATAACACCTCAATTTATAACTATGGCGAAACATCCTTGGCAGATGATCTAGGTAGGAAAAAAGTGATTTGTCGGAGAGGGTGCAAGTACCCTCAATGAATTATGAATTCTAGAAAATTGAAAAAAAAAATGTAATGTTCTGTGGCAATGCCAATGCCGGCTCATTGCCTTCTTATGAAGAACATTTTTGTGGACCACATGGACTGAAAATGGTCCAGCAGGGGCCTGATACAACAGGACAAAGCAAGGTTGGATTGACAGTGCGACTCATGAAGATTGGTTCATAGCTCATATTATGCTTCTTGTCCTAAGAAAAAGATGAAGGGAAAAAGGGTGATTGGTGACAATCTTAGTTCATATATAAGTGTTCTTAGACTTTGTAAAGAGAACAACATCCAGGAGTCTATATTTTGGAAATCAATCATTTAGCCTTTTTTAAAACTATATAACACCAATTTATAATAGAGAAGCTGCTTTTTTTTAGTTTTATTTTGTTTGTTCTTTAATTTTTTTGTGGGAAAAATATACCACTGTTAGTGGAATATATAGTTATATATTTGTTTATATGATTGTAATGATAATTAGTGAGGCATGTGACTGTTAATGATAGAGTGTATGGTAAAGACAGTTCGTGATTTCCTTCCTTACCCCCACCCCTCCCTCTTCATTGTAGAAGGAAGCAGCCAAAAGCAGCTTCCCCCTCCAGTTTCAGTTGACATGAAGTTCACGAAGCTACATCATCATTGCTGCTTTGAAGCCCCGGTTTCAACTGTATTTTCTTCAGTTTTTCAAGTGAGTTTTCGTTTATAATCACACAGCTCTTTTCTTTTGTTCACCCGCAGTCCTCCACTTGTAAAATTTCTGTTTCTAATCACCATATTGGTCCTATTCGGGTCGGATTAGATCAGTGTTTTTTGGAAATGCATTCCGCTCATTGTCAGTGTCTGTACTTGTGGTGTTATTTAGATGTTTTTAAATGTTAAAGTCCCGTTGTTTTGAGCTGTGTGATTCGGTAGTGTGTGAACTCAAAGTGAAAATTCCGTTTATTTCAACCCAATGCATTGAACAGTTCAAAAGTTATTGAATTTCAAAGTTTCAACCCAAGCCATAGTTGGACATTTTGGATTTTGTTTCCCTTTCAAAATCGATCAATTATCGAACTTTGTTAATGATCGGCAAAATTCGGTTTAATCAGTGTCACGTGATCGATCCTGTGAATCAATCAACGTCAAGTGCAGGAAGGAGAGAGAGCTACTCATGCAACGGAGCCAAGCAGACGACCACAACAAAGCCTGTATGAACCTTCCTTATTCCATTCCTTGCACATTGTGTATCGTTCTCGTTTGCAACGCACTTCGCAACCATTTCAGTATCACTTCCTCTCATTAACAGAAATTAGATTCAGTAGGTTTGAGTGCACTGTATCTGTATTATCAGCTGGACAGTTACTCAGTTACTTGTTCTTGTTAGTTCTGACATGAACTTTGAAATCTTAACCTCAACTCACAATGTCAGACCATGGAGATACCTCGCTTACTGAATTGCATATTTTACACGATACAACTCAAAATGCAGCCACCTAGGAAACTAATATCAATGTTACAGTCAAAGCTAAGGATCCCACTATGGAGTTGAAGCTTTCAACAATAAAAAGAAACAGAATTATTATCAAAATAGAGTCAGCAATCAAATCCTTATCAAACAATCCCTCTGAGCGTATGATTCTAGATTTAAGAAATGATTTTCTAACATTTGAATCAATTCAAGACAACATCACAGAACTTGCTTTATTAACTGATTCAGTTGATGAGAATTATGATGTTATGGGCAAGAAGTTTCTTGAACTCTATAGAAGGTACACTTCATTTTGTAAAGAATGAGCCAACAATTGATTTTGTAAAGCCAACAATTGAAACTGTACAGCAGACCAATCCTAGTTCTAACATCAATTTACCACAAATAAAGCTGCTTAATTTTAATGGTGATATTGAACAATGGATCGAGTTCTTGAACATGTTCAATGCGATTATTCATACGAATAGATCACTTTCAGATATAGAAAAATTTCATTATCTGAGATCCAATGTGTCAGGCTCAGCCGCTCAAATGATAGCTCATTTGTCTCTATCAAATGAAAATTATCTTATCGCCTACACTCAGTTGTGTGACAGATACTCGAATCCAAGAAGATTATGTTCGTATTACATCGATCAGTTACTAGAGTTTAAGCAAATAGATAAGCCCGATTATTTGTCATTAAGAACATTTGTTGACACTCATTCTGTTTGTATTTCTGCTCTCAAAAGACAGCAGATTCCCGATTTGAGTGACTTTATTCTGTTAACGCTGTGTTTAGACCATTTGGATAAACGAACTCGACTTGAGTTTGAAAGTAAGATAGCTGATGTCTTTCCTAAATATGAAGACCTAATGAACTTTTTAGTGTCTAAAACTCGTATGTATGAGTTAGTGAACCCTTCAACTACACTTCAATCCGCAAGAAATATTGAATCTAAGTCTACTCGCTCAAATGAAAATAAATCTGATAAGAATTTTTCACTAGTTGCAAGTGATAATTCTTCAACTGTCAAACCTAATCAAATTGTCAAGTTAAAACCGCTTCAGTGTATTGTGTGTGGATCAGAGGATCATAGTATTTATTTATGCCAGCAATTTGTCAATTTGTCTGTCGATCAAAAGTATGATTTCCTCAAACAAAAAAATCTATGCTTTCAATGTTTTGGAACTCATAATCGTGTTCAGTGCAAGTCACAAAAAACTTGTAAACTATGCAATTCTAGTAACCACCATACATTATTGCATGCTCAGAAGGAAAAGACCCCTGCCACCTTTGTGTGTAACACTTCAAGTCTATCCATTTCAGAATCATCTCTATGTCTACTTGGCACCGCTAATGTTGTTGTTTTCGACTCTTTCAATAAGCCACATATTGCGCGAGCTATTCTAGACTCAGCTTCACAAATAACCGCTGTTACAAAGGAGCTAGCAAATAAATTGAATTTGAAATCTACTTATTCATCTCAAAAACTCATTGGCATCGGTACTAAAACAACAAGTACAATGGGTGAGGTTAACTTAACTATCTCTTCACAGATTCAGCCGAATTTCAAGTTGAATACTAAAGCTACAGTGCTATCAGTCATAACATGTAATCAACCCTCTGTTTCATTGAACGCTGAAGATTTTAAGCATTTTTCAAGTCTGAAATTGGCTGATGAAAAATTCTATGTGTCAGGTAAAATTGATCTGCTCATAGGAGCTGGCTCATTTCTTCATACTCTATGTGCTCAAGATCACGAAGTCACAAAGTTTTATCAAAATTCTCCAGGAGGCTTGAGCACGGTTTTTGGCCATGTTATCATTGGAAAAATAAATTCTAATGAACTCACATCACAATCAGATTTAGCTACCAGCCTTCTAACCTATGCAGAACCAGTTAATCAGTTGCTTCAAAAGTTTTGGGAAACCGAAGAGATATCTATCAAAGCTGAGGAAGACCCGTCTCATGTGTATTGTGAAAACCTATACACAGAAACTACAACTCGGTGGCCTTCAGGTCGTTATGAAGTAGCGTTACCATTCAAAACTCAGAATGTGGTTTTAGGTGAAAACCGAAACTCTTCAATGAAAAAATTCCTCTCACTTGAGAAAAGACTAGCATCAGACAACTCTGTTAGCAAACAATATCACGATTTCATGAGCCAGTATATTGAGTTGGAGCACATGTCCAGAGCTTTAACTTCGTCTAAATATGTAATACCGCACCACTGTGTTCAAAAGGCAGACAGCTCCACAACTAAGTTACATGTCGTTTTCAATGCATCAGCATCTTGTAACAATGGAGAAGTGCTCAATGAATCTCTCTTACCAGGCCCCAAGCTCCAAAACGAGCTTAGTCATATCTTTTTAAGTTTCAGAACTCACAAAGTGGCAATTACATCAGATATTAAAATGATGTACAGGCAGATATCAGTGAGAGAAGTTGATCGTAATTTTCAGCACATATTTTATCGACCAACACCACAAGAAGAACTGATAGAATTTCAACTCAATACTGTCACATATGGTATGACTTCAAGTAGTTTCCTTGCTCAAAGAACATTGCTTCAATTAGCCAGCTATTATGAAACCGAATTTCCTTTGGCTGTCAATGCCATCCGTCAGCATACTTACGTCGATGACGTGGTTAGTGGCGCTTCCAGTTTGAGTGAAGCTAAATCACTTATCTCACAACTCAATCAATTGATGCTGAAGGGTGAACTCCACCTGTAAAAACTCTTACTATTCCAAGATTGGAATTATGCGGTGCTCTATTGCTGTCAAAATTATATAAAATTGTTCTACCTCAGTTCGAAAAATGTATCTCCAATACACGGCTGTACTCTGATGCAAAATTAGTATTAAATTGGCTCAGAACTCCAACTCATAAACTCAAGATCTACGTGAGCAACCGAGTCACACAAATACTTGATTTGACATCACCAGAAAATTGGTTTCACGTACCTACTGATTGTAACCCTGCGGATCTGGCCTCGAGAGGTATCTCAGCACAAGATATTGTAGACAACTCCTTGTGGTGGCATGGACATCAATCATTCCACGTGCAATTTGAGAAATTGATTATATCAGAGGTTGATAGGATTGAAGACGACTCGGAATTGAAACCTCAACTTTCAATTCTCACAACTACAATAGTTGAGAAGTCTCACGCTCTTAAGTTCTTTGAAAAATATTCCAACCTTCACAAAGCAACACGTATATTTGCGTTTGTGTTGCGCTTCATAAAAAATTGTAAGCTGAAGGAAACACACAGGCACAATCTTCGCAGCCATAGAGCACAACCGGCGCGCCTCACCTCTCCGCATCTGTCTGTTGCTGAATGTTGTGCAGCACTATTGAGTATTGTCAAACTTACTCAAGAGTTCTATTTCATTGACACTTTCAAGCTTCTCAACAAGGGAGAAAACCCACCCCAAGAATTACACTCTCTAGCGCCATTCATCGATCCATCCGGTTCTCTCAGGGTGGGCAGATGTCTCGAACGATCCTGTCTTCCGTATGACAGCCGTCATCCACTGCTGCTGCCGAAATCATCTCACCTCAGCACCCTCATCTGCGATCAGATGCACCGAGATCATCACCACGTCGGCCCTCGCACCACTCAATCACTAGTTGCGCACAAGTATTGGATCATCTCAGCACGTAACCTGATAAGAAGCCAAATACGTAATTGTGTCCACTGCACTCGTATGCGAGCCCAACCTAATCAGCCAGTGATATCTGATCTTCCAGACTTTCGTGTTAGTGCATCGTTCCCATTCACCCATGTTGGCGTTGACTTTGCGGGTCCTTTCTATACAAAATGCAGCCCACTAAAAAAGACAAAATTATACAAAGGCTATCTCGCACTTTTTATTTGCCTGGCTGTAAAAGCGATTCATTTGGAATATGTGTCAGAATTAACAACTGAGGCCTTTCTCGCTGCATTCGACAGATTCACATCATGCCGAGGTCTACCATCGCATATGTACTCTGACAACAGTTTAAATTTTGTTGGAGCCACTAAACACTTATCAGATATTTCCAAATTTCTGTCTGATAATAATACTGAGATATTAAATGGACTTGTCCAATGTGAGGTAACTTGGCACTTCAATCCACCAGTTGCCCCAAACTTTGGGGGAATTTGGGAAGCTAATGTTAAAACTGCCAAAGTGCTATTAAAAAATCAGATTGGTGACACACCAATGACTATGGAAGAATATTTCACTGTTTTTTCTCGTATTGAAGCCATTATGAATAGCCGTCCACTGCTAGAACCCTCCCCGGACCCCAACGAAAACACACCGCTATTGACACCTGGTCATTTCTTGATTGGACGACCACTGTTTCAGGCCGTGGAGCTTCCTCTAAATGACTCCACCTCAAATCGGCAATGTTGGACTCACCTGCGTCAATTAGTACAGTCGTTCTGGCGTCGATGGAAATCTGAGTATCTACAAACACTCATTCAACGAAATAAGTGGAAAACTCCAACAGAAAACATCAAAGTTGGACAAATTGTGCTTATAAAACATTTGAACACTGCACCTACACTATGGCCTATTGGTAAAATTGAGAAAGTATTTCCTGGACAAGACAAAATAATAAGAGTAGCGTTAATCCGCACAGCCGGCGGTACGCTCATCCGACCTGTGAACAAACTTATAGTGTTTGTTGCCAGTAGTCTAAATCTCGGCAGCCCCTTCTGAACCTTGTGTAAATATTCTATTATCGTCTACCCCGCTTCGTGTAACAATCATATATGTAACAGTCTCTTTGTGTGCGCCGTATGTGTGATATCCGCTTCGTATTTATATGTTCTAAATCTCAAATAAACAATTACATTTTCCTCGATAAAACTCCGATGTAGTTTTAGGTGGGCGGTTGGTAAAGACAGTTATCGTGATTTCCTTCCTTACACCCACCCCTCCCTCTTCATCGTAGAAGGAAGCAGCCAAAAGCAGCTTCCCCCTCCAGTTTCAGTTGGCATGAAGTTCACGAAGCTACATCATCATTGCTGCTTTGAAGCCCCGGTTTCAACTGTATTTTCTTCAGTTTTTCAAGTGAGTTTTCGTTTATAATCACACAGCTCTTTTCTTTTGTTCACCCGCGGTCCTCCACTTGTAAAATTTCTGTTTCTAATCACCAGTGTAAACCGGCCAACTGGACGGATATAAAATCCTACAATTAGGGTGCTTTCCACAAATTCATAATAAATCTTGTGTACTGCTGGCAGGACTGTTCTTTGCACCATTATATAGAGGGAAATTTTACGTTTCATCACAAATAAAGTTGAAGTTGGTAGCTTTGTCCAGTCAGTAATGGCTTTCAATCTGAGAAAGGGTGATCGCGTCTCTCTTTGTTTATGCGACTTATTTTGACAATCCAAACAGTGACAATGGATGGAGTAAAAGTGGTTTTGGTGACAATTAAATATACCACCAAGTGCTAATGCCAAGCTCATGATATTTATTTCTGCAACTGCAGTAGTAGTCCAGTCACAATATACATTAATGCTTGCATTTTATATTGCAGTTCTGATTTTAAAATTTGATTTTGAAATTAAAATTTCATGAAATTTTAAGATTTTAAAATTTCATGAAATTGCGGTTTTCCTCAATTTATAACTATGATGAAACGTGCTTGCCAGATGATCTAGTAGGGAAAAATTATTTGTCAGAGAGGTTACAAATACCCTGAACGAATTATGAATTGTGAGAAAATGATTTCATTTTTTTAGGAATTACATAATCTAAATGAAAGGCAAGAGCAAATTTTTCCTCTTATTTACAGGATTTGCTGGAAAAAACTGAAACCTGAACCAAAAATACAAAGTTTTTGGGCTACTTTGTATATATCATAAGGAAATTTTGCATGAAAAACTAGGTTCTGGACTTCTCTTATGTATCAAAACAATATATTAAAAAATCAAAACTGCAATATAAAATGCAAGCATTAATGTATATTGTGACTGGACTACTACTGCAGTTGCAGAAATAAATATCATGACCTTGGCATTTTAATAAACAAACTCAAAAATCTAATCAATTTTAGCAAATAAAAGCTCTGCTTTCTCGATTAAAAAATTAAACAATGTGCAAAGTCGAACTGGGGGGAAGGGGTCCCCTGGCCGACTACCCAAATCGCCCCACTCCCCCACCACGTCAGGGTGCAGGATCCGCGCCTGGACTGGCAATAATGTTTCATCCTAATCAGGTTGAATAGAATAGTTAGAACTTGTAAGTGAGGATAATTTCTATACATTATAAGATAGGTTAGTTATCAAAAGTAAGTCATCAGAAACAGGATCTCTTAAAACTGTTCTTGTACCAATTGAAACAAAAAGTTTTAGTATCTGAATTAGAAGAACAGAGAACAACAGTTTGTTTTTCAAAATACAACTCAACATAAATTCTATTATTCTATTATTCTATATTGTGAAGTTTATGATCATGTTTTTCACAACACTAGCAAATTGGTTGTGTTATAGTAGAATATATTGATACTTGTTCACATTAGGCTATATCATCAGGTTTTTCAGGTAGACCCAAGCTGGTTCATTCAAATGATTTCCAAGTTCAATTGAATATGACCCAGTTATTAGAATATGTTCATTCCTGCTGTAAGGTTATATAGATTTACCCCCCTCTCACTTCAAGTACCTTATAAGTTCAAGTCATTCTAAATTCTAACTTATGAATATTATATTTCATATCCATCCTGTGCAGACATGAAATAATATCATAGATTAGACTGCCATGTGATACACAGTTTCGGTCTTGAGGTGGGTTTCCTGGACTGAGCTGGAAGAAGAAAATTTCCAACAGCACTGCATTTATTAGCATATTTTGCAGAATTGTCTAAAAATGTGAGCCCTTCAACTGCTTGAAGTACTTATTCGTTGTTGAAATTGTCAATAAAAGTGAAACATGACTTGCATATAAGTAACTTCTAGAAGGTAATAGCATTTTTGAAAAAATACCCTGCAGGCTACATCCCTAAAAATCCAAGAGTACAAATGTACTCTTCTTTGTGATCAATTTGAATAACATCAAGAACAACTTGTTCAAAAATCTAGTGCACAATGTTCTAATTTATAGAATGTGGATAATGCATTTTATAATAAATTAAAAAATCTTGTTCAGACTTTTTGTTATTAGCGTGCTCATAGGAACTCTCCCCCATTCTCAGACGTATAGTCTTCTTGGGGGATTCCACTTTTCAATAATGTTACAATTTTAAACAAAATAGAAAAGTAATTTATCTTTATATTTATTGTAACTTAACTATATTGTACACATTTGTAATTTCATGTGGAAATAAATTGAATTGAAAGTAATCTGTCAAAAAGGTTTAAAACAAGTTGGACAGGTAACATCTGGAGAAAGAGGTGAACTTGTTACAATGTTGTGCTTTATAAATGCAGTTGGGGATACAGTCCCACCTGCATTTGTTTTCCCCAGGAAATTTTTCAAGAATCATATGTTGAACAATGGACCCGTGGGAAGTCTTGGCCTTGCTCATCCAAGTGGCTGGATGACTAAAGAAAATTTTATATTGGCATTGTCTCACTTCATCAGCCATGTAAAGTGCTCCAAAGATGATCCAGTAATTTTTTCCAAGATAATCATTCAAGTCATGTGAATATAGAAGTAATCAACATAGCTACGGAAAATGATGTCAATTTGATTACTTTTCCACCTCATTGCATCCACAGGCTTCAGCTACTTGATAATTCTGTCTATGGGACATTAAAAGTTAGATACAACCAAACATGTGATGCATGGATGACATTTCATCAAAGAACTTTCTAATGCAGCTTATATGACTTCCTTCACAAAGGAAAATATCAAATCAAATAATTTATTATCTAAATTATGGACTCATTTTGGAATAATTTTTTTACTGAAGTACTTATGCGAAATAATTTTTAATTAATTTAACAATGGAAAGAGGAAATTTCAAAGTTTTTTTTACAAATAGCACTTTGGGGCTTTGGCCCATATTGGATATCACTCCACAAAGCAGATAGCCTTACCCTTTCCCAACTCCGCAACGTTTCCAGATCGTTTTTAACAATGTAAAGCACGGAGCACACTGGGAACGCGCCGAGCCGCGCCGCGCAGCCGTTTTCCGGACATGACTCACAACCCCACCACTGCCTCCATTCAATGGAGTGCCATGTTGAGTACCACAACATCAATAGAAATTCTACTAATTAGTTGAAAATATAATTTTTGTACCCGGTTGGTTCAATCGTAGACCTATGTCTAGCCAAGAACTCATCTTCATATTGGTGTCATCGTACTTGGCATGTGATTGGTCATACATATTGGGGTAATGTTGTATGTAATGAGCGACTCGTAATCCATTCTAACAAACCATAAATTAATATGAATTAAATTGAATTATACTTTATTGCATAAAAATATTTACATTACCTTTATGGCAATCATCAGTATTATTATAATTATAAGCAAAGCAAGAGAGTGGCGCTTTGCGCAGCATGGGTCATTCATTCTCTTATATATTAGAAACCATCATAACAATATTGTTATTTTTCAATTAAAAAATAAATTGGAAGCCACCATCTATTTCGCCATTTAAAAATACAATATAATTCGTGGGTTCCAGAAAACAGGAATTTCACCATTCAATGCTCAAATATTCACTGAGAATGCTTTTCTCATGTCATCAGTGACTGATCGCCAACTTTCAGAAAATGCTATGGAAGTTACCCAGAATGTATCTACTGAACCTATTGAATCCACTGAACCTACTGAATCTACTGAACCTACAACACCAAGACCTTGAACATCGAAAAATCCAGAACCATCTCTAATATCCTCAACTCCACAGCAAGTACATGCATCCACTGAACCTATAACACCTTCAGTATTAAACAATCAGAGCCAATCAAAATCAAAGGTCCTAACTCCACAGGAAGTACAGCCATTTACAAAAGCTGCACCAAGAAAGACTAATAAAACTAAAAGACAGAATGGATCTACAAGAATATTAACAGACACACCGAAGAAAAACAGAATTCAAGAGCTTTCTGACAGGAAGAAACCACCAGTTAGAAAAATTTTAGAATTGACAAGTGAATCAGAAAATGAAGAACTGGAATCCTTAGACACTTGGAGAGAATCAATGGAGATAGATATCAGAGAGAAAAATATTGATTATCATACTGCAGGAGTTAAAAATGGAAATTTTGTTGGTGTAAAATTCCCTTTGAAAAAGTCAATTGTGTATTATGTTGGAGCAATCGACCACTGGTGACAGATTTCTTCAGCAACATCTCCAAAGAAGTTAAGTGAGTGCCAAGCAGCCAGAAAGTGTGTTAGGTATGGCAAAGAGTACTTTGCTTCACAAATTAGGCAGTTATTTGACCACTGAGCAGTGTCTATATCACTGGGGCAAACTCATTAAGCCTAATTTGCCACATGTTGCAAAGTCAAATCTAACAAATCTTTTGTCATTTCCAGTCACTCGTCATGCAACGAGTGTACTCACAAAAATGACTCGATTATTCCTAACCCTTCGTCGAGCGTGCGAAAGATAAACAATCACGATTCCGCACCCTCTTGCCAAGCTAACTCGAACTGAGTTAGAAAGCAAGCCGATTCTAAGCCAACCTGTTTTTTCTGCAATGAAAATTCGCATTTCGATTAAATGAGATCGCATTATGCGCTGACATTAAAATGATGTACTGTCAGAGAGAATATTTGAGTTTTCGTGAACCCAAAAATGATATGCAGAAAATGTGACAGATTGTTACTGATTATAATAATAATAATAATAATAATTATATGTTAACAAATAACAAATAATTGTATGTGAGCAATTTCGATGTTGCAGGAAGTATGAATCTAATGGAGAGCCAACTCTCAGAAATAAATGCCCAACAAATGAAAAGTGCCCAGCATCAGCAGTGGATACCATGCCACAAATCTCTGATGAACCGAATTACAAATTAGTAGCCGCTTGGTTCCCAGTGTCAAATTTGAAAAAGTTTGAGGATTTGGAAATGCGCCTGAAGGATTCAGATTTTCGGGAGAAAATTGTGAGTTTTCAGCCATAGAAACGAATTTGATAGTCATCTATATTTACATAAAATAAATTTTATCTTTTATAGAGCATCGACTCTATCTCCGAGGAGGAGGAGGAGAAGGGTACTATCTCCCAGCAGAGCTTGCTGAGACCCCCCAGTCATCGTTAAAACCACATCAAGTAAGTCGATCCGCATTTTATGTATTTTCCTCGGTCCTCCATATTATCTAAACCCTCAAAGTTACCCCGCGTTGTTCAGTAGTTTATGCAACGGTTGTATATTGGGAGCCTTTAAAGCATGAGTGAGATGTGAGTTATAAATATCTAAATATCTCACGAATGCTTGAAAGGCCTATTACAACCGTTGTTGTATGTATAGGAATTTAATTTGATGATTCCTATTTTGAAATTGATTGAATGGAACTAAAAGAATGATGAATTAATTATAATGTTTGAATGACAAAATTTAATTTTTGATGAATATGAAAATAAAAATGTTACAAGTGATAAACAAACTTTGCCAGTTGAAAACATCACAGGTGGCGGTGGCAATCATATGATTCGCCACATATGCACTATTTTACCCACGACCACCAAAAAACTTTCTTTATGAAACTCTCATCACAAAGTTCAAACTTTCTTCTGGGGTTAGAAGAATTTCATTCTCACTGTCACTCATTATTGAGCTATTTAGAATAGAAGTTGAGTTATCTGTAAGTGTACTATAAAATTCAAGATATATTCAACTATTTATACTATATTTAAACTTTAGACTATTCAAATACGTAATTCATCACGATAGAAAGCTATATTCAAAGTTTTGTTGCAATCCATCCATTAATTTTCAGAAATCGTGATAAATTACGTATTTAGATAGTTAATTAATTTGAATAGTCTAAAGTTTAAATATAGTATAGTTAAATATATCTTGAATTTTATAGTTATAGTCCTAGGTGCTCACTAAGAAATCTTTTAACGATACTTAAACTTTAAAGGTGTTCCAATGTACGATTGACAGTTCTGGATTTCGAGCTGGATGAATGAGCTGATGACTGTTCAGGTTTACTGTTACACAGAGCCACTCAGTAGCTTCTTTATGTTCACTGAACACTACCCTTGATAACAAAAATGCGTAAGACAAGCATGAATAACCATGAATACAGTTCTTGAAGTAAAAGCTGAATCTGTTTATAATCAGAAAATGCTTTGTTTCCAGGTGCTTTAACGGCTCTCGGGGCTGGCAGTAGCAGTAGTTCCAGGGCACCAACATGGATGCTGAGAAATTCCATGACTGCGAATTTAAAATCCATGTTTTCATGGAGTTGCCAAAAAATGGCAGTTGAGAAAATGGCCTTCAATGAAACAAATTTTCAGAAGTTTTTATTCAGTAAGTGAATAAGTTTTAATATAATTAATTTTCTTGCTTACATGGATGTAATTTAAGAAACTTATAAAATTAACACTGGAAATAGAGATATTGTGGGATTACTCCATATTAATGTGAAATGAAAAGATGTCAATTCCACACTGGTAGTCAATTCCACCACTGATGATGATGCCAAGTGCATCAAAACTAGGAGACGAGAAGAATGTCTTCTTTCTATTGGTGTATGTATCATTCTCATCCGACCAATAGTTATTTTCAAGTTAGTGATTATGTTCGTCAATGTCAAGACATTTCGAGCAGAAAACACGAACTTTGATTATTTTGCTGCTTGGGTAAGACAAATTTATTTGAAAACGGCAAATAATTTTGAATTTTTGATTACTGATAAGTATCTATTTTATGTGCATTATCATAATGTCAAATAATAGATTGAATAAAGGGAGCCGTTCTATGATTATAATGAGGTTAAAATACAAGTTGAACTTTGAAACTGATTTGTGAGATAAACTATTTTGACATAGGTATTTTTTGCACAAAGCCACAGATATAATATTATGTGGGCACTTAATTTGTGTGTCAACTGAGGATGTGAACTCTATGTGACCTGACATTGACAATAATCAGGAGTCAAAGTGGGACAAGCATAGTGATTTATGGAGGAGTTACTCGTCTACCAAACCGAAAATACCGGCTATGCACTTCAAGCCGATGCATCTGCCAGGTGATAGACAGTTTCGGTCTTGAGGTAGGTTTCCTGGACTGAGCTGGACTAACATAACACATATCGTCGGCTTAGTTCCAGAAGGTTCTATGTGACAATTTTTGGCAAACATTTGAAAGTGATTTGAAATTATATTCAAATAGTTCATGAATCACAGTTTTGTAGCATTGGAAATAATTGTAAAATCTTTTAAAAGTAATTTGAAGTGATCTCAATATACTTTGGAATGCTTCAAAATTATTTAAAAATTAAACAATAAAATCATTTTAAATTGATGTTACTTTATCACTTGGAAGTGGAATGTTTAAATTGTAAAAATACACCAATCGAAAAATTACAGGAGTCGCACATTCACTATTTAAAACGATGATGAGAATAGCTGCTGATTATCTGCAGATTTACAGAGAATATTTTTAATTACTGCCTTTGGATATTATGAGCACAGGTAGATTATTCTCAAAATTCATCAAAGGTTTCTGTACGAGGCAGCCTGTGTGAATCAATCCAATAGGTGAAATTCCATCAGAAGTAGCCACTTTTCTAAAATTGGCGCACCTTTATACTGGACATTGTTTCCGAAGAGTTTCGGCAACACTCCTAGTTGAAGCAGGAGGTAACATGCTTCAGTTTAAAAGGCACGGAGGATTGAAGAGTGCTACAGTAGCTGAAGGGTACATTGAAGAGTCTATCACTTCAAAACTTAGCACTAGAAACATGATTCTAGGACAGAACAATTTTGAAGAGTGCTACAGTGGCTGAAGGGTACATATTCAAGAGTCTATCACTTCAAAACTTAGCACTAGAAACATGATTCTAGGACAGAACAAACATGTAGGACTCCAAAAGCAATACAATCAACACCAACTCATACGGTCATGCATACGGAATCACAACATTTTGCAGAAGTGACGTCTACTGCAGCTGCAATTGTAATAAATAACTGTAACAGCTGTACATTCAACATCAGCATCACCAACAATAAAAAAACACTAACTTCTTTCAATATTATCAAAACAGCATTATCATGAATCTAATAATTATTATCAATATAAATTATGCATATCCAATAGGTTATGGCAAAGTGTCACAATCAATGATAGGAGATAAAATAAATAATAACCCAAGTTTAACAGAGAATGTACGAATAAAAGGGAGAAATTCGAAGAATGTTAAAGGAAATAAAATGTATTATTTTAAATTTTTTTATTGTACACAACAGTCATGATTCTATCCAGTAATGTGTTATACCCTATGCACGCGGTCATAGTTACGAGCGCGTTACTTTATCTAGATTATTGCAAACTCAACTTATATAGAACCACAAACCTCTTCATCCCATGTTGTTGCCTCTCTGAAAGGAATTCTCAGCTAACATCAGTCTGGATGTCGAGGTGGACACTGCACCACTTCAGCCTTGCTCTGTTCGTGTACATCTATCTGTTCATGTCTATCTGTCCATGGATAAGACACAATCTACACTGATGGTTTTGATCGACTTGAGTGAGACTGTATTTATCATCTGCTACTCTTGATAAAAGCTGAGAAGTTTTGGTTTTTCAAAGAGTAGTGTGGCAAGTGTGAAATCGTACCTTCTTGACAGGCAGCAGTGTGTTTGAATGGATATCATATCTCAACGGAGTGTGGTCAACAAGGGCGCCCCCTAGGGTTCTGTTTTATAGAGACCACTACTATTTAGTCTCTATGTAAATAACGTAACCGACCGACATAGACACTCTAGATATCATCTTTGCGCAGACGACTTACAGATTTTTCAAAACTGACAACTGAGATGCAGCAGTCGGCCTCATGAACGAGGACTTTGATAGCGAACAAGGCTGCTGCCACACACTGGACAGAACAGCATGGATTAAGCTGTGCAAAGGCTAAAAATAAACTTTTTACTCGTGATATTTTTCAAAGTTTTTCGATTTGTATATCATCAAGCTATCAAAATGAAAAAGTTTTCTCAGGAAAACATTTTTTTCCGATCATTACTTTTTGAAAAACCTACTTTTTGGTTTTTTAAAAACCAAAACTACCATTATAGGTAACATAAATACTTGTCAATGTTTAACTTCCATGTGCCCTCCTTCAATGCTAGGAATTCTGACTTGTTTTCTTTGCCTAGAAGCAGGACTGTGCATAATTATTTCTCGCCTCTAACTAGAGTGCAGAGACTTATGAATGAACTGAGTAGAGAGTTACACTTAGGTGAATCAGACTTGGAAGTAATGTGATTGATGGAGTCAATTGCTTGTTGGTAGTATGCCTACTGGTTCTGGGAAAATTGTAGTGATCTATTTCAGTTTTTGTTGTCTTGCTTTCTGTCCATTGGAATATTGGCATGATCTTGTTCTTTGTATTTTTTATTTACACTCATCAACATAGTCGTCGTCGTCATCATGATAATCATCATCATCATATGGGTACGAGTACCCCTCGTTCTCATCTTCAATTGTTGGTTTAAAATATTGAAATCATGATCTTGTTCATTTTTTCTTACTAATTTATACTTATTATCATTATCATCATCATCATCATCTTATTCCTCTTTTCCATCTTCAATTTTAGTTTTAAATATTTATTGTGGTTTCTATCTTTCTTCAATTTTGTGAATTTTCTATATTAGATTAGGCTTATCCTATATTATATTATACTATTAATATATTAGAATTGTAATTTTGGTTGTGTCAAGAGGGCTATTATGGGAAGTATATATTCCTGGTGCCCTCATATTGTAATGTAAATAAATAAATAGAAGAATACTAAACTAACTTGACCTAAATATCTGATCATTCATTGAAATTCATTGATTGAACGGACCTACTACCTCTTGGAATACATGAGTATATAATATAATTTCAGTAATCCTTGTTATCAATGTCATAACATTCTATCAGATCAATAGAAAATGGAGCTGTAATGTATTTTGTGTAATTCAGGTCAAGTTTACTGTGGGTGCATTGTGTGTTTGAATCGTATGGAGAAATTAACTTGAAAGAAATAGTTCTTGAATAATGAAGCACTAAATTACTACATATCTTAGAATTATGCAAACTAAAGATGATTCAATGGTACATTGATTCTGAAACACATATATGTACTGGTAGTGTTTCATAACGTGTGATCACGTTTCGCAGAAGTCGTATGAAATATTTCAATTCAATTATATCAAACATAAGATATGATGAAGTTACACATTTTTACAATATTCACAACTTTTCAAAATCACAGATTCTCATTATCTGTTCCTAAAAAGGCTGGAATTTTCTCTATTCTTCCTCAAAATTACATCTAATTCATAAGTAGCTCAAATAACTAGACAGATTTTTCCTTGTAGAAAATCAGAAGCATCTATGAGGAATATAATGAATCAGTTCATGTATATTGCTCATTAATATATCCGCGCTCAGATTGTTCTTAGTGGAATGTAATTTTTCCAAATATGACAATGTATTTTTTGTTCATGGAAAATAAGATCATACAAAATGGGTTGATTGAACTTGAAATAGTATTTTAAAAAATATGTTTTATTTATTGAGACATGTTAACAGCAAGGCAGAGAAACTCAGACTGAGCGCTCCCGCCTGGAATAAATGTTACAATACATAACTGGCTCAGCCTACCTGGGACTTATATTATGTATTATACTATTAATTTATATATTATGTATTATATACATAATATGAAATAACAAAGTGGACAGCTCAAAGAAGAGAAGCAATGTGCATGTTGAAATAGTATAATTTCATACTAAGTTAGTGATATTTGAAGATAGTGAAGCACTGATATTAAAAAACTTATATCTTCCAGTACCATTGAGTCATCTTTAGTTTGAGTAGAATATGAAATTTTCTTGAGTACCATAATTCAACGACCCATGTTCAGAAAGATTATTTTAAAAAACACATCGAAAAATCTTCAATCTCTTCGACTTACATAAGCTAGTGAGAGATGAGTTGCAGACGATGAAGTTGATGAGTTGCAGACGATGAAGTTGATGAGTTGCAGACGATGAAGTTGATGAGTTGCTGACGATGAAGTTGATGAGTTGCTGACGATGAAGTTGATGAGTTGCTGACGATGAAGTTGATGAGTTAATGACGATAAAGTTGATGAGTTGCTGAAGATATCAGTCTCTGCAAGACAGTTCGGTATCGCTACACGCAGCTGACTTGTAGTCCTTCTCTTGTAGAGTGAATGTGAAGTGGTTGGATGTTGATGACACGACTTGATGCAGTGCACTATAATTCGTAGTTAGACAATCCATACAGCATCTCGCCACTCTGACTACCACAATCTTGCTCTCTGCGAAAAATTGTTTTTAATGTTATTATACAATTCATCACTAAACGTTTAAACAATATTTCAAACTAATTTGCATGTGAAATTTATTTAAACTCAACAAACGATATTTTTAAATTACTTATAACATAGATATTTAAGAAATGCCATGTAACACAAAAACGTTTTAATAAATTACAATTTCACTTGAATTTTGTGATGGAAGAAACTTTCAAGTACTACATATTATTGAATATGATCACTTACTACAAGCTTCAACTCACATGAATATGTATGATAATAGTGAAGAATTTAGAAGAATAACTCATTACTAGGCTATTGAACATTATTGCTCACTAATTTGCAGATGATAAATGAATTGATTATTGAAGCTCAATAGTTATTTTTTTGAATGACTGCTAACACAGGTATTTTTCAAAAACCATACTCAACACGTGCTTTGAAGACAAGTTACGTATATCACAGAGATTAGAACTGTTTTTCGAATTCATTCAAAGAAATTTATATTATTTTCAAATGTTTAACTAGCATAATATTATTTGAGTTTTTCCAAATGAATTTCTGTGTTTTAATATTTTCTAATCTAATAGTAGGCCTATTGATTAATAACACATTATTACAATAGTATTTCACATTACACCAATTCATAAGTATTTCCAAATAAATAGAGAATATCTGACTTGCTTGAATATTGGCAATGCTTTATAATTAATGCAGATTAAGACTAGAAAAATGAGCCTTGGAAGAAATACATTTTCTCATATTTTATATCGACAAAAGATTGAAATTTGCATATAAGTACTGTTTTTAAAGCCAGCGAGAATGGTGGCTTGATTAGTTTTTCGACATGGATTCAAGGGCACGAAGATAGCAGCATTGTTTCCTTCGCCTCTAGATGCAGCACCTGAAGTCTCAACCAGTTCACGGACTTTGCCCATATTATGCACATGCTATGTTTATGCTCATAGTCTAAATTTGCTTCATGATATAAACATCAACTGTCATAGTGAATAACGAAACAAATATTTGGTTATAAGTTTAACCAAACGATTAATAATGAAAACATACCGATTTACTTCATGATATAAACATCAACTGTCATAGTGAATAACGAAACAAATATTTGGTTATAAGTTTAACCAAACGATTAATAATGAAAACATACCGATTTAGTCAAGCCAAACTCAGTTTAATAATGAAAACACAACGATTTGATATAGTAAACTATAGCAAATTCTATTTGGTGAAAAACACCAACATGTTTCAACGCATATAAGCTTAGCTATGTTTTGATTTCTCTCAAAATAAAATTTGGGACAGCTGACAACAACTTTCTGTTCTCATTACGAATACAGATCGGTGATATGGTGATATCTCTAGATCTCACCAAAAACTGTCAAAACACATGTTCGATTATTAGTTGAAAAATTACAAAAACTTAAATAATAAAGCATTCTTTCATTCTTTCTATTCGATACACTAATTGACAGAGATCGTAAACTGAACAAAATAACATAAAGCTATGAATCTTACAAGGTATTTATTGTAGTTAGAAGTTTTGTGGAAAGGTTGGGTGGCATGAGAAGCCCGAATGGGAACTGTGAGGCCGTTTCAGACCATTTGACTCGATGTAGCATGTATGCAACCGTATTAATAGGTACGCAAGCTATATACAGTTCACACAATTTTTTTATTCTTATTTGTTGCTGAAGATACGGAACTACGGCTACGTTACACCGGTTTGATAAGATTGATTAACGTTGGGAAATACGTCTTTCAGAAAACGTTGCTCAAGCTATGTACGGCGGTCTGAACAAAGCGTTACCAAGATATTCACTGTCAAAGAATGTAGTCATTTTTTGAAATCCTCTGTATATTCGTGTACTAAAGTAACTTAGTTGGATAAATTTGCATAGTTTTTGATAATGATGGATTAGCAAGCATTTTATCGCATAATATCAGTTCTGCAACAGTAATGAATCAAGCAGACCCAAGAGTTTTGCGAAGTTGTATGACCTCGTTATGCCTCTAATCATACTAGTGAAACATATCCACACCAACATTTTGAGATTCTTTAGGCTTATATAAAAACTATAAATGCATTCAAGACAGATATCAATTTTCCAAATAAAAGAGGAAATCTTCACATCAGAATAGAAATGTCAATTTCCCTTTACATGAAATAAATTGTTAGGAATGTAAAACATTCACAAAAACGTATAGTGATAGTGAATATTCAAGATTGAAATGTTTTTTCATCTATTGAGTAGCCCTGAAAGAAATATATTATAAGGAATATTGATAATCGAAAAGGTACTTACAAGAAAAGCGTAGGAAACATGAATCACTGTCGTTGATTAATTAACAGACTTGTGAATCTACGATGCGGTATTCGACATAAATTCTGAGCAATTGGTATGAGACTGGAACAGACAGGTATATGAGCGAGATGATGAAGATACAACATAATCTTCCAGTGAGTCTCCATTTGTAAACACGTCAACTAGCCAAGGAGACTTGCAACACTGCAAGAAAAGAAGGTCCAAATCTGGCATTGGTTACTCGCCTGGAAAAAAATATATTTTGTTCATTTATTTGATTCTAAAAGCATAAGCTTTCTATTTTTTTCCTAAAAACTAACAATTAGGAGAAGGGTAGAGGTCACAATAGTCACTGGTCAGAAGAACCATGACAAAATCGAACCTGGAACTACACATAAGGAATGGAATACAATAAATACTTGTAAAAAGTACAACATTGTCAGTTTTTTTTTGCTGCACGAAACTATTGGATCCAAAACTTTCTCCCCATCACTCCACTGAGTTGCAGTATCAACCGAGTCTTTAGGTGCCATTTAGTCGCGACAGTGCATAAGTCGCACTGTGCATAAGATAGAGAAAGACTGTATACGGGGACTGTAAACGAACGAATAACACAGAATTTATGACTTTGCTTGGTGTACCTTATTGGGCTATGAAATGCAAATCATCCAATTGTTCATAGGCGTAAAATAATCTAAGAAAATGGAAAACTAATTATACACTTAATTAATATGTTTTGACAGTAAACAGAGTGCATAACACTTGGAAAATTGGATGTTGTAAAAAGTACAACACGCGACTGCTCGTGTGATTGAGTAGGGCGCGACTAGCGGCAGGTTAAGGAGCACATCATACCATAAATATGGTATGAATGGATGAATAAAAAGAATGTTTAATAGAAAAAATAATTCATGAAGTTAAACTGCCAAGTACTCTATCAAAAAAAATATCGCTTTCCTCTTAGTCACAAGTAGTAGCCTAGTAATATTAAAACATACAATAGTCTCAATGTTGAAAAATGTTATGCTGTCCAAATGATTCACTACGAATAAATGGAGAACTGATTCTCATTCGGAAAATCTGTATATACAAGACTAATGAAGTCGGCCAACTTCAACTCGGTTGAAGCGACAGCTAATTTTCGGACACCACTAAAATTCTATGACATAATTATGTACTTTTGAACTCAGTATTTTCTATATTCAAGTGAAAATTGAATGAAATATTCCTATTCTATTTCAAGTTACATATCTAATCCATCTGAATTCAAAATTTATAGTTGCATGATCATTCTGGTGCTGAAAATGGTTCAAATTCTGCATGAAAGACAAACAAACCTTCATTTGGGACAGTGTCATATTAACTAAATTTGGGAGAAAAAACACTAGTTTTACCATATTATTTCTCTTACAATGTCATACATTTAGTGTTATTTGTGCAAATAAATGAATAAAAGCATAAAGAATATCGTTACTTCAAGTTCGAAATTTGGCATATCAAAATTTGAATGAAGGTCATGGTTGTACAAATGTTCAACTAGAAACAAGCTTCTTGTGCGCTAGAAAACACTTACCAAGAGTAGGACCCTTGAGAGTTACTGATGCTGGAAAAGGAGATCTCCTTCTCTGTCTCTCCGTCTCTCTTCTTCCCGTCATGTGGCGTTTTTATCATGGCTTTAACTGCGACTGAGAATGACTTTTCATAGACTAGTTCCTGATGTTAGAATGAAAGCTCTGCAATCTGCAATCGAATCAATACACCTTTCAATAGAATGGAATCATTATGAATTGCTTAAAAATAAACACAAGAACAAGTATTGATAACATTACCAGTAGAAAAGACAATATATTGTGTTTTTAATTCATTATGGAAAATTTATACATCAAATAATGCTGTGTTCAATTTGCTAACCAGTTTCTTTTGAAAACGATAGATACAAAAGGAGGGGCAGAGAATGTATACCGTTAGGATGGCCAAGTAGTGTGACACATATTTGTTAACACACTTGGCCATCCCTAACGGTGTACACACATGTCTTCGAACAAATTTTTCAAGTTGAGTTTTTGTATATCTTCGGTTTTTTGTTGTTCATTTTTTCTACGCTCTATATGAGGTTGAATTATTTTTGTTAACATTAAAATTTGTAATTTCCAGTGGTTTATTTATTGTTATTGGCTTTTAATGTTTTGTTAGAAGCTGCTGTGGACACACTTGTCCTGTTTTAGGGACCAACCTAAAGGGGCGTTTACATTAGTCAAGTTTACTTGTATTCAAGTTTTGTATAGAATGAATGTATTTAGAAAACTTGAAGTCAAGTTTATATGAACAAATCAAATTGGTTTCTATTTATCTATGATAACAGGGTACAAAATTTCAAATCATACAATAACGTTACATCTTTTGCAAACAAATAATCATAAATAAAACTTGAAATAAAATAATTAATCGTAATAACTAAATCTAACTGCAATATATCATAGATACAGAAAATACAACACTATTTTTTTAATAAACTTCATGAAAGCTATCCACAAAGGCAAAGCCTGTGTGTGGAAGAGGGTCATGACGATAATTTGCTAACGTTGGACTGATCTCAAACTTGCATCAATCAGATTATTGGGTAAACCAGATATTAATAGCGGAAAATAATCAAAGATTTAAAGATTTAGAGTTTAAAGAGTTAAAGTTTCAAAGATTTAGAGATACACTTGGACCATCATTACACGAAATTTGCTTCATCTATACAATGAATGAATCATCATTCATTGAATTCTGTAATCGTTCTCCCAATCTCCTTCAACCAATCATTAACAGTTGTTTTATAGATATATTTGGATTTACCTTCGGTATTACGTAGTAGTAGTTCGATAGCTATGCTCGATTTACCTGAACATATATATCTTTATGATTTTTGTACATGTATAACAATATATATATATATATATATATATATATATATATATATATATATTACATAAATTTGCCTTATACTTGAAACATTGAATTCTTCAAAAATTTCAGCAGTATGAGTGTGTATACGATTTCTTAATGCTGTTTTAATAATAGATTTCTGTGTAACTTCCAAGGGTTGTAGTAATGTTTTATAGGCTCTCCCATAAGCCAAAATTCCCAATTCAATAAAACTGAACATCAGAAAAATAAATATTTCGTAGCTCTTTTAGTGATAGAATTTTATTTAATTAATAAAAAAATAAATAGCTTTGCGAATTTTACTTTTCAAGAATGCAATGTGGTCCGACCAATTCAATTTCTCATCAATCATTACTCCTAAATATATGTAGGATACTACTCTTTCAATAGATTCACAGTTACATTGTATATTAGTAGGTTCAGTTCAATAAACTTGAATTCACTATACCAATGTATACCATTCATCACGTTTGGTAGATGTTAAGCATATTTTGCTTTTGGATTCAACTTGAATCTTGAAGGTAAAATCACGAGAGACACTATAGTACTTGAAATGAGATTTCAAGATCCTAGTTATTTATGAGTTAGTCCATAATGTGTGTGATACGCCACCAAGAAAACATCAACAAGTTTGAAGCTAATAAAGACGCAAAAAACAGTAAACACAGGAAAACAAAACTTGAAACTCACCAAGATGAAAAACTCACGCAGAGTATAGCGGGGTTCCCACTGATAGACCTCTCAGTGGCCTTTGAAACAGTGCCGCTGATACATCAATACATCACTGGATAATACTGACAACTTGCTGTATAGCCTTATGGACAGCTGGACAGGGCCTGTCTGTGTTCTGCACAGCCTTAGGCTTGGGCCCAAGGGCTTGGGACGTAGGGTCCAAATATCTTAATGATGGTGATATCTGGTCTCTAGCTCTTCCACACTTGCATGTGTCTTGCAGCGCGTGTAGAGATGAAAAAGGAGTAAACTGTGAGGATCCTCGTCTAATAAACCGAGGACTACAGTGGGCAAGTCCATTGGATACACAAAGAATCTTCAATGACTCTTCTGAACTCTGGGCCCGAACCACACCTGAAAAACGAAAGTAATACAACTTTATTTAGTGAGCAGGGATACGGCATCTCAAAACTTGAGTAGTATGAATCCCAGATTTACAAAGATCAAACTATTGGAAAAAAGATCTTGAGCTACTTTTAGTCTTGAATATTGCATCGCAATACAGTGGGTTCCAAAATAAGTTTATATATATACTAAGTGACAGGATTTTTAAGCTGTGGTCGAGTTTCATTGTATTGTTTAGTTGAAAGTGCATGCGATGTCCCGAGTTACGGCTACCATAGCAGTGGCGACGCATATTATGTAGCGACAGCGACGCGATGTCTGTTTGAAATAGACAGATTGATTATCATTAAGGAGATACGTCTTTCAAAATAGGTCGCTCAAGCTTCATACAGCGGTCTGAATCAGATATTCATTGTCGCAGTATGTAACCCCTCAGTAGATTGTTTTGCTTTGACACCGAGCACAGGCAAATTCCATGTTGGTTACTTACCGTATTGATGATTTAGAGTGAAAATATGAATTTACAAATCACACTTCTCTGTTAATAGAATTTCAACAGATTTATCATTCACTTTAAAGGCTATAGCGCAAATTGAGAAAGTTGATCATGCAGCTATAAGTTGAATCCTTCATTCAATTATATCAAGAAGTTTAAAAATACCATCTCCAATTACATCGACAACTGTGCTTCAAAGAGTAAGATAGGTTAGGTTAGGCTCAGCATGACTGAATAAATTACATGAGAACAATGACTAACAAAATGACTAATAAAGATTAATATGAACAATAAATTACATCAGAACAATGACTTAGGGCCGTTTGCACAGTATAGATTGCTAAACTCGATTAATCTGAAAGTTTAAACTTGAATCGGATTTCTCAGTGGATCTACTAATCCAGTTCAAGTTTAACTAGTTTAGTGATAAGTTGGTAATGGAAAGTCATCGTTTACAATATCAAGAAAGCTGATTTCTGAACCATCTAAAAAATTCTTCATCATCCCAGAAATTGAAATGATTCCTTATTTGCCCAATTTTTCTCAGTTTCAAAATTTCTTCTCAGTCATCTTTATCAATCGCATTGGAAACTTCTATAAATTCATTCATAATAGTTATTTCTACGTTTAAAAAATTATTCACCATAACCTTAATAACATCGTCTACAGCAGAATTAAAAACAAACGTCGAAAAAAATTTAACTTAATATCAGTTTTTACCCCATCAAATCTTTACAGATGTCAAGTTAATCCAAATTATTTGGTTTAAACCTACTGCCTTGGAGGTTTTTAAACTTTCCCAGAGTTCAAACTGATACGGAATTTTAGTTTATACGAAGAAAATCCAGATTTGGTTTAAACTTTAGGTTGAACTTATACTGTGCAAACGGCCCAAGTATCAACTTTAGAATTCATCAATATCGGATACATGGTGATTATTTCCAATGGACACATCAGGTATTTAAAAATAGGTAGGCATACTTACTCTATTCCTTATAAAACTTATGGATTTGATTATGCGATATTTTGTTTAACTTGAAACAGCAATTTTTTCTTTGCATTTAAATTATATTAATATAAATCCTAGAATTAACGTTCTTCACTCATCAAGGTTAGGTTTGGTTTTGTTTATGTTTTCCATCACTAAAATGATAAACAATCATATGGTTGCCTAGATAAAATTATAAAAAATAAAGATACCTACTTTATATTATAAATGCAAAAGAGACCATTCTGTGTGTAATTATGATCATTTTTTGTAATTATGGTTGCTCTTTATGAAGAAAAAGAAATCTTAGTTTATATTTTAGTCAACAAAGTTTATTCAAAACTGTTGAACATATAGTTGTTTCAAAATGGATTGTGTTGGTTGTAGAGTAAAATATTTAGGGAGAACGAGGTTCAAAGATGAGGAAGTTTTAAATTTTATGTTAAAACACAATATTTTTAAAAGTGTGACATGGTGTAAAATGTGTGGGGAACAGTGCAATTAGGCCAAAAAGTGAAATAGGCCTACTAGTGATCAAATAGAAGTGACCATACCTAGATTTCGTGTAAAAAAGGCCGACTTCCCTGGCTATCTGGTTGAGTTCCAGTTTAAGAGAAGATATGACGATTGTGAGGAGCGCATTCAGCGCATCCACAATTTCTTTGAGGCGGCGGTAAGCCGTATGTCCCCACGCACTAGTAAGGTTTGGTTGGGATGGGTTTGGTGAAATTAGTTTTTCCTCTTGCATTGAAGTTTTGAGAATTAAACAGTGAATTGACAGTTGTCACAGAAGATTTTTTCGAAGTGTTTTAAAAAAAAAAGTGAAAACTAAAAAAAAGTGAAAAATACCTGATGTGTTTGTTGGAAATAATTACCGGATAAATTTATAATAATTCTTTTGAAAACACTTTAAACAGCTCGTACCTGAGTTCTGATGAACTATTTTTAAAAAGCTTAAATTAAAGAAACTAGATCAAGCAACATGATTCTAATCTAAAATGATATTAATTAACAAGCTCAAGCATGGCATACCGGCATCTTCAAATACAAAAGATCCTGAAAATATTATTCTCAAATAAAGAATGGTCCAGCCGGCTTCAATTTTGAATTATGAAATAGAAGACCCTTGCCATTAAATTGAATAGAACCAATCATCTTCACTTGAACTTGAAAATTAAATTACAAATATGTTCACATGGAGAATCACTTTCTCTTCACAATCAATTTGAAAACTAACAACATTAGTAAGGTTAGAATAAATATTATCATTAGTCCACTCACCTTTATTATTCAGAATCATCTTAACGAATCAAACTATGAAAATATTATAAATACAGTAGTAAACTATACACAAGAAAAATTAATTAATTAATTAGTTATAGTTATCTAGTCTGTTCCAGAAGCTATTAAAATTAAGATTATAGAAGAATCCAGAAGGTATCAGAAATCAGAACTACGGAGCCAAGCCGTATTTCCCGCTGATTAAAAAAAAAATATCCACAGAGAAAACTATGATTGGTCACAAGTGATGAATAATATTTTTAAAATATTAAAATTATCAATAATTATACAGTATGTATATTATATCATGATCGAAGATTTTCAAAACCTCATAGTGAGCATTATTTGTTTGAACATTTTCTGAAAAGTTCAATTGCTCGTACCTGTATAGAAAGTACGTTTTCAAGTTGTTTGAAGAGTGTAGGCACTTCTATCGTGAGGTCCACGTTGTAATGGCATAATTTGATTATCATTGGTGTTGCTGTCCTTGTTTATTTTTTGAGAAAGCAGATGACGCTTTCGTTTTTTAGCTCAGCAATGTTGCCAGATCGTTTTTTGACAATCTATAAATATACAGTAATTAATATCAATATTATGAGAATTTATTATTATTCAATCTAAGAAGTATATTTTCTTGCCGGATAAGACACAATTGATCATTTTAAACAAGAATCAACAGTTAATCAGATATTCTGGTATTGGCTATCCTCTATAAAAGGCAGAGAATCGGCAATGCTGTTATCTTATTTCTATTATCCACTGCCATTATTAACGTGAACCTTTCTGTAGTGTGAATTTACCTGATGATCAACATTGGTTTACTAATCTTCTCTATCATTGGTCAAATCAGTTAGCTCTATCCATTTCTACCTCCGCATATTCATCACATCATTTGAAGAAATATCATGAACTAACAACATATTCTATCACAATCATGATAAAATATCTTTTCTTGACAACTAAAATATAATTTATCATCATCAACCAGAATCAGCAATTGATATTATGGTACATATTAACATTACTGAAATAATTTAAATCACAGCTAACTTACGATATTTGGTTACCGAGTGGAGAACATGTTATAAATGTCAGCACCTGATTAACATTGATGATGCTGTCCTTGTTTGTCATTGGACAAAGTTAAATCCTCTCTTAGCACAATAAGGATAGCACTATCTGCTTTGTCTAATGATAGACAAGAACAGCAACACGAAATGTTAATCAAATACTGTCATTATAGCATGGACCACACTACAGAAGGTAGTTTAATGCAGAGCATCGCAACACTGTTGTTCTTGTTCTATCATTTCCACTTACTCCAGCTACAAAGCATTAATCTCATCATACATCACCAGATTGTGAATTACTTCTTCAATAAAGCTCGATTCACTTGGAAATTATATTGATACTTGTACAGTGTATATTTCTTACACAATTAACAAAAACTTCTCAAATTCAACCTAACCTTTCCAGTATGACCCCAGCAGCCAGCATTAATTTACAACCTTTAACTTGAACCTTTTCAAAGTTAAATTTTCAGAAACTATGACCCTAGTATTTCGGTTGATTGATACCTTGGTATAAAGTTTAGTTCCCTTACACAATAATATACAGAGTGAGTCATATATATGGGAACCCCTCAATAAGTTGGAGGCTGTTGTGGATGTAATACTGTAACTTTCAGGATGAATTTATTGGATGAATACTCTACCTTTTGACGTACAACTGAATTTCAACCCCTTATAAGGGAGTGACTTAGGGGTTGTAAATCGAATATTTTAAATGTAACCACCAATTGTGTCATCATGTTAAAGGCCTTTTTGAAACAAGAAATATTACATCAATAAAAAAGTTCTATGATGCTTGTATCTAAAATGACGACTGATTGAAGTTTTCGTTTTTAAAGAAATGAGGGGTTGTAACTCAAATGCCCCCTGTGGGTTGGGGGAGCTTTGAGTTGAACATCATACTCAAGAATGTGTTGAAAACCAGAATTCACCCACAGTATCCCTGCTTGTCGTAGGAGGCGACTTGAAGGGGCCCCAAGAAAACTCCAGAAGTTGCCTTGCCTTCAAACTCACGAGATCTGCCCCATCAGTGCAGTTTCGGAGGGGCAAAAAGAAAAACCCAAGAGACCAGAGATGGGTGAAACTCCAGGCACAAATGTAAGTCAAGAGGCTGAGTCAAGGGTGACCAGGTGCCCTAGAGGTAATTTGGCAACCCCTCCTTCAGTGCGGAAGAACCTAGAAAAAAACTAGGAGTGGAACTCACATAGGTCACGAGTTCATCGTGGGTGGAGAAGCCAAAACTCACCACTGCTCAAAGAAGGGCAAAACTTCTTGGGAGAGGTGAGGCTTTTGACCCTGCGAGGTTTCAGAGGGGCGAAAAGAATAAACCCAAGAGATCAGAGATGGGTGAAACTCCAGGCACAAATGTAGGTCAAGAGGCTAAGTCAGGGCAAATTGGCCGCCCCTTCCTCAGCTGAAGGACCTTCAAAAAAGGTCATGAGTGGAACTCACGTTTATCAAGAGGACTACCATAATCAATCTGAGAGACTGCCAAGCATATCACACTGGATAGCAACAAGCCGCCATGTGATGAATGGGATGTTTGTATAGGGAAGAACTCTTTGGTTCTTGTCAAGGACACAGGTATTGGTTTGCCTTTAACATACTACTTGGGAACACAATAAGCTTCCGTTGCCATGTGGGGCTCTTTGAACCTTTGGATCCTCAAATCCATCCCTTCAAAAACAATAAACTCAAATATTTTAAATGTAAACACCCAATGTTGTGTTACATAATTTTAAAGGCCTTTTTAAAACAAGAAAGATGACAACAATAAAAAATTTCTATGATGCTTGTATCCGAAATGGTGGCTGATTGAAGTTTTAGTATTTACTTGAAACTTCAATCAGCCGCCATTTTGGATACATATCGTAGAACATTTTTATTGATGTCATCTTTCTCGTTTTGAAAAGGCCTATGTTATATCACACAATTGGTGTTTACACTCAAAATATTTGAGTCACAACCCCTCATTTCTTGAATGACTAATAAAATGCTATTCTATTCTATTATGTTGAAAATGATTGTATTGTGTATGAAGGAGGAAAAATCGGATTCTTTCTGTTGTCTCCATTATTAATAAAAAAATATTAAATTATCAAAAATGGAGCTTGATCAATGACACTAGGAAAGGGCGATCAATAATATAATTTACAAAAGTTGTAACAATTATATCAGCTGGGCAGCTACCAAAAATGACTGACTCCAGATCACACGGTTCAGATTTGAATTGCAGATCAAAAATATTTGTTGGCTGGTATTTTGAATAGAATAAAATATTTTTAAAATTGTATAAATTTTTATCGTCTACTAATATTAAGAATATAATAATTATCATACAAACATATATTTCATGAGTTGATCAAATTTCTGGTTGTGGTATTGAATTTAGTTGACTCAATGACAGACACCTCTATTATGCTTTCTCATCTGAGCTTAGACCTTCTAACCTATTACAATGTAAATTTCAAAATAGAGATGCTCTCCATGTTATTTAAATGGAGTCACTTTTCCTCCCTAGGGAGTTTTTCTGTTTTTTACTACCGAGAGCGAAAAAGTGACACTTTAGTATTAGGTTTCAGGAAGTAAAGTAAGTACTTTAGACAGTAGGTGGAGGAAAAATTATTTTGTAAGGTTGAAAGACATAAAATTACATTTTATTATTTAATATTCCAATAAATTCATCTAGTATTGGAATTACGATACGTTGAAAAATGCCACCAGTAAAATCTCTAGAACCCCAAGCAAGCAAGGAATCCGCTAAGAAGAAATTCCTCACTCAATTTAGCATTCATGTGAACAATATCAAAAGACTGAATTTTGGAAGTGATTATTATATTTACAATAAATTTCAAGTATTAAGCACCTGTACTGGCTAGTTGATAGCATTATCATAATAAATGAATAAATTTGAGATAAATAATTTTCTATGCCAATCTACACAGACATTAAAATAAGTGGCGGAAGCACTTATATTGGGACTTGAACTAACTAGGCTAAATTTAGAAATAAAATTATGAAGTTATCATTAGAAATTAATATTATTGCCAAAATTGATTACCTATAGAGACACTCCACTTCAAGTCCTTTTCAACTTACAGAGCCATGGCTTCATGCTAAAACTATGTATTTTACTTAATATTTCAAACGTGATTTCGGACCATTTGCATGGTATAATCTAGACTTGTATTTACTAGATCAGTAAGTTTCATTATCGGTCGATTGATATCGTTAATTACGTGAAATTTCCAAATCAAACCTGACTGGAATTGCATCTGAAAACGCGCGTCTGCATCGCGCTTATCTATGGTATGCTACCAGTAGCCTAACTACCAAATGACTTGACTATATATGAATGTTACTCGTTCAATCTTATTATTTTAGAAAAAATCAGCTAATATTTGCAACTATTCGATTTTCATTTATTATTCCAGTAACATAAAGTAATTGAAAGAAATACTATGATGGATCTTGACTATATATATGAATGCTACATGTTCAATTTCATTATTTTAGGAAAAATCAGTTAATATTTGCAATTATTCTATTTTTATTCATTATATTCTAGTAATATACAATAATTGAAAGAAATACTATGATAGGTGACAATTACTATTGGCTTAAGCTCTAGAAGTTGTTCACAATTATTATTACGATAGATAAATTCGTTGAAAACATAATAAAATCTTATTTGCATAATAAAGTGAAGAAAATATCCTTTTGAGCAGTTTTGTTGTATTAACAATTCTTTAATCATTCTAAATAACCATTAACAAACTCCTAGGTTGTAATTATAAAGTGAAACAATGTTAATCTCTTTGTATCAGAATAACTTAGAAACGTAGATAATTGACAATATTGGAAATGAGTTTTTAGTTTTTTCTTTGTTGTCTGATGATCTCTACTGTATCATCTCATCATTCTAAATAAAATTTTACAAACTCATTATAAACATGTTAATCTCTTTGAATGAGAATAACTTATGAACCTAGTAAATTGACAATATTGAAAGTAAGTTTTCAGGCGGGCTCTTTGTTGTACTGATCTATGAATCTACTGTATTATCTCATCATTCAGCCTCCAGCACAATGATAACAACATACTGTGTACTTCAGATAATTATTTTGATGATAAAAATGAACTTCAGCATTATCTAAACCAAATTAATGATAATAATGTTGCAGAATTTACAAAATATTGAAAGAAGTCATTATTAAATATGATAATTTGAAAAAAAAACTATAATTGTTACATGATTTTGTAGTATAGGTAAAACTTATATAGGCTACTAATGAATAATGTTATTCCTGACAGTTGTATACAGCTGAATAATACTGTGTTAGAGTAAGGTATCCTGATAATTTTTCAAGATTAAGATTGAGTACCTCTATCATTAAAGTTCAGTTTTTATGTTTAAATGTTTTGAACTAATAATAGAAAATGATTCTCAGCAATAGTTATTTGAAAAATGGAAATTGAAAAGTCTTTCTGTTACTTCAATTAATATGGAAATTTGCAGACTTTATCAATTTTTAGTTTTATGCCAATGATTCCCAGTTTATAATAACGGTGTATATTGAAGTTTTTGGTGCCATATTGATTTGATGAGTTGAATTGTATGAGCATACATTCTGGATCCATTCCATATTTATAGAAAGTGTTTATCTGAAACCTGAAAAGAAAAGAAAAAATCAATCATATACAGTTGGCTTGTATATAACATCAAAATGACATTCAATTACTCATCATCATCAGAACTAAAATATTCTACTTGATCAAATACGTTAAAATTCGGTAGGTACGGTATGTGTTCAGTTGACCACTAATTATATAGGCACACTAAAAGAACTGATTTGAGAAAATTTCAAAAGATTGCCCAAAATCTAAGTCTTTCCAGAGTTTTTTTTGCGTTTTTTAAACTTTTACAAGAACAAATGAAAAGAAAATGTTCAAATTTAGTACAAACGTTCAGCTAGTACGTTGTATTACGAGGACTTGACGCCAAAGGATGAACTCCAAAGAAACGCCAAAAATAAAACTTTGTTAGCGCTTTTCAAGGGTTTTATCAACAGAAAATGTTCAAATTTAGTGCAAAAGTTCAGATAAGGTATGAAATTGTCGTTGTTATGAAAATCTAATTCTAAGGATATCGTTAGAAAGAGGAAGAAGTTTCTAATAAAATCAATATAATTTGTTCCTTTGCTTGATTTTTTTGAACTTTTTATGACGTGAACTTTTTATAAATTTTTATGGCTTCATTCAAACTGTTCAACATTTTGCTTTAAACTAATCTTTTTTCAACTTTGAGCGCTTATAAAAAGTTCAGAAAAGTCAAACGAAGGACCAAATTGGACTTTATGATGAATCCTATTGGAAATTTCTTTCTTTCTCCAACCATATCTTTAGAATTAGATATTGACTAAGTTATTGAGATATTGACGTTTTTAAAAAATATCAAACAATTGATACATCTCGAAAACTGAAGTCGACCTACTGTTGGCCTACACGTACCTTTAGTAGGATGCTGTGTATAATGGAAGCAATTATCAATCAATGAACATATATAATGTATTGGACTAAATATAATTTCCAGAACATCAATAAAATTGGATTGATTATCTTATTATGTCATTCTGTCATTGTATGTTATTTTTTCCACACTGATCTTTGTCATTTCAGTTATATTTATAATGCATGGATGAAGTATTTTAAATATACAGTAATCTATATATCAATTTAAACATTATAATTAAGAATAATTAGGTATACTCTGAAAGTACAAATAATTCTTTTCATCTATACCGATAAATTAAATTAATTTATTGCAGATGTAAATCACTCTGATGTTCCCACATAGATAGTGTCTGTAGACTTACATGTCTGCATTTGGGTCTTGGCGTCTGTAATGTTGAATTGCAATGTAATAAACCAAATCACTCCCAAACATATCCTAAAAGTCTTTTCCATGCACTACTCAGTTGCAGCAACTATACTTTTATTGATGTAACTTCCGATTTGTAATACATTTTTATAATATATATTGATGTAGGCTAGCCCTACGTGGATATCATGTGAGCACGGTTGTCAAGGTGACTATTTTAGCAACGAACGTTTACAAGTAAATAACTAGTTGAAGTTAGAGTTTTATGAGAGATGTTAGAAGATGATGTTTTATTTTTATTTTTATCTTGCTCGTGAATGAAAACTTTTAATGAATAAAGTGTTAATTACAATAGCACATTTACAAAATTGGTGTCAGAAGTGAGATTTAATCATTAAAAAAAAAAATGTGCTAAAAGTTTGTTACAAAAAAAAGTTTTACATGAAAACAAGAGCAAAGTGTCAATTACAAAAGCACATCAGTCCGGAAATGCAGAAGCATGGCTGTCTGGCAGGGAGGAAGTGTGTCTGTCCTGAGGTTTGGCTGAGAAGAGTATTTTCCGATTTACAGGTTCGGGACAACGTTGGTGGGGACGCGATGAAGCTCACAAGGTGGATCAAATGTTGCTATATCCAGTTGTTTAAGTTTCATTGGAAATCCAAAGAATCCAAATTGTTTATTATTCGCAAGAATTGAATTTGCCCATAATTTAAAAAAGAAATGTTTGCACAAAATTAGATAGAGCAAGGGAAGTCCCGTACTACATTGTGAAGAGGATAGTAATAGTTGTGTGTACAGGATTGAGAAAACTGAATGAAGAACCAAACCAAAGGTTGTACACACAATCGTCTATCACTTATCAAGGATATCTGGATATTGGAGACCAATATCCCTAAGGGGGGGATAGTGATGTAGGCTAGCCCTACGTGGATTTATCATGTGAGCACGTTTGTTAAGGTGACTGTTTTAGCAACGAACGTTTACAAGTAAATAACTAGTTGAAGTTGGAGTTTTATGAAGAGTTCTATGAGATACGTTAGAAGATGATGTTATATTTTTATTTTTATCTTGTTCATAAATGTAAACTTTTAATGAATAAAGTGTCAATTACAAAAGCACATTCACAACAATATTATATCTATCGTATGCAGTTACTGGAACGGCCTTCCATACTTGAAAGCCACATATATTTTTCCCCTATATCTGCATAAATCTATGGATGGATAATATTATCCATAATTTATTATTGAGAAGTGTATTATAAACAATCCAGTAAGATTAGAATAAGTTTGATGGCGTACCTGATTTTTCAGAAATAGTTAGATGGAAAGAAGTAGATCACAAGGGGAATAATTCCGATTGCCAAGGCTCCAATCACATACAATTCCCAGAAGCTTTTCTTCACAACCTTTTCATCATACTCGGATATAATGACGTATTCTTCAAACTCTTTTTCGTAGTTTGTTTGCGGAGCTTTGCCATTGTCTTCCAATTGCAACACGTATGATTTTTTGAATTCCAAAATCACACGTTTCCAGTTTGCGTCGCGAATCTTGGCTTCGAAGGAAGTGGAAGATGTCGAGTGTAGAAGTTCTTCGGGAAGAGGAAGATCAGCTTGGCCTTCTCGCGACACCTCTCCTTCACTCGTAGATGTTGTGATTTCGTGCTTCGTAGCCTCAAAATTATCGGTTCCTGAAGCCATTTTATGAAAATGTCGAAAGCAAACCAAATGAGATATTTAAAATAAATAGATGTGGAAAGATACCTTCACCAAAATCAGTTAATGAACAATATGGATGTTCTGTGCACGAGCTACGACGCATATAGCAGACACCAGCCTACTAGACTAAGTTGAGTACGGTAACTGAGCCAGTAGACTGAATGATAGTGAACCGTTTGCTTACATATCAATAATTGATGAGTCACACTTAATTCGTAATATCATAAGAACCAATAAAATAAAGAATTACTGTAGGCAGAAGACATTATAATCGTCATCGTTGACACATGCAAAAATAATTGTAGAATCAAAATCATAAAATAAAGGGGCGGGAATTCGAAAAAATACCTCCTTAACACTTTAAAAATACCTCCTCTGTTGTGTATTAAGGAGAGAAACTCACTTTAAACTAGAAAAATTAGTTGAATAAAGAGCATTAATTAATTGTCTTGAGAGTTCATTCACTTGAAAATGACTTCAAAGTATTTTGTAAAAATAAAATACAGTATATGTTAAAGAAGGTATTTCGGTTTTCAATTTTTATTCAAGTACAATTAGCACTGAGATTAAAGTGGACACGTATAGTATTATAATAAGGCGTATTCATATTGAATTCATTCTCCCACAAATAAAATATTATCAATACAAATGAATCATAATATTCATAATCATAATACTGTACAACATACGAAACAAAATACGTGGTCATTTTTTCAACCTCCGATCACATAAATTATCATAAGACACAGAAAAGCGGTGAAGGGGCGATTTTCACAGAGCTGAACAGCTTATCTACCTACCAAACGCCCTGTAATCGATGGGGCCAGATCATCAATATTATTGTTGCCGAGTTATATACATACAAACATGGCCGCCTCACTTGAGTCCACCGCCAAGTGCTAGTTGCGTAGTGTTACTCGTTTACAAGAAAAAAGGAAATAGTTCAGCTTGTATCTATCGAAGAATGATTCAATTTTAAGCAGGACACATAATGAGTAATAACTTTCTGGGTGAAGACAAATTTATTACGTTACTTGAAATGAGTTCTGAATTGAGACGGTATAGTCAGTTTCATGTATATTTATTGATATATAGTTTGTTATAACTTACATGAGTATTAAATAAATATGAAAATAAAAGTAAGCATCTTTATTGGATGAGCATGGATCATTCGACAAGACAAGACAACTCCTCGTTGCCCAGCTGTTTTTTTAACAGTGCTGCCACACTCTGGCAGCATAATGAATAATATGATTGAGTATAGTATAGTATAGTATAGTCAGTTTGGTGCAACCAAACGGCTTATCCAGCTGATCAAACGGGATAATTTCGATCACCCATCATACAAATCTGACATAGACTCTAGTAACTTATATTTTTTCCCCAAACTCAAAATATAACTTTGAGGGCAGAGCTCTCAAACTATCGAGGAGCTCCAAAACAACGTCATAGCCCTCTTCAACTTATTATTTTGCCGGCAGCATTCTATGAAAAGAATTTTGGTAGGCTGGTCCACTGGTATGACAAATGACTCAATCTTCATGGATAATCATAATAGTCCAGTCAAGGAAGGGTTATAGAGGGAAAAGTTTGGAAGACAATTTTTGACCCTGCAGTTATGTTCAGGGTAGTTTAATAAGGTAAACATATCAATAGTCTCAACCCCTAACCCCTGTGCTAAGGGAGTGATGGTGGTTCAAAGGTACCATTTTATGGTTTATCGTATGGTATATCTTTCAAGCATCTTAGGAACATGACTGTCCAACACAAAATATCGAAGCTTACATAATTCCCTACAATACTGATTTTACAGTTTCTTCCATATCTTTTATAGTTTTCGAGATATCCACTCTTGAAGATATGACATTTTTCAAAAAAGAACGTTTGCCTCTAATTTTTTGCTACTTTTGCTCCTATAACTTTAAAAAAATCCATGCTTGTTTTATTAATACTTCTATATTCAACTATGATATCCTTCTTAGATGATACTTCAGCTATTACCCACGGTAAAACTTGAAATGAAGTTCACACCATAGATGAATCTCAAGAGATTATGGATTCACTATCTCACCAGCTGAAAATTCGATAGCAGCGCGTTGTTGAATTCGCGTTTACATAGCACCAGAACATGACACCATACTTTCACTAATCTAACCAAACTTGTGAATGCAACGCTTTCAAACTGTGGAACCGTGTAGAGGATAAATAATAGTCCTTCCACACGCCACCAGGCAAGCTTCTGAAGGTTATTTTTGTGCTCTACGAGCATGTGTGCATTACTTATCAGCCTACCCTCGTATTTCCTATTCACAGATACGTAGATATAATCAGTATCAGGGATTCAGCATCGTTGGGTTTATCGTTTCCCATTTCCTGATACTGTATTATTATATACTCATCAATTTTTCCACTATTCTTATTTACAGTCTCGTCATCACAAACACTATGAGGTATACAGTCAGCATTGTTACAATCACACACAAATGTCAGTTCATTATCATTATTTTGAGTGATAGCAATCACCTTGATGACACCTCTATTGACTGGCAGTCTCTTAGCATGTCAGTATCAGTATCAGTATCAGTATCAGTATCAATATCAGGGGGCAAATCATTCGTTCCTCCAACTGAAAATAAACAAATAAACTTTGAGTGTTATTTGTTGACTGATACAGTGTTATCAGTTTCTGTTGCTTTCATTTGGTGTACCAGTTGTTTTCCAGTGCGGAAGAAGAAAATAAATCAGTCTATAAATAACTCATTCGATGAGGAATAAATTCAATACATGTACATGTTCACAATAACTTGCTCTCAGAGCATTTGAGTAATTGAATGAAAAGAAAATTAGTTAATATGAGAAATGAGACAGGAGAATGAATCATGTCATTATCACTGGTTGATTCCACGGTTGGATAGTGCTGTACTGATCATACATGAATATGGATTGGATACATGAATAACTGTTTTGGTAGAATGCTGAACTTGATGAGAAGCAGAGTAATTTAGTTACAGCTTTTGTTAGATGAGGTGTTAATGATATGTTCCAATTAATATACTTTACTACAAAATACTATGGGTGCTCAGTGATAGAATATTGTGTATGGGTCTAATCAAATCAAATTGTTCATTGCTTAAGAACATTTTAAATGTAATAACAACGTCAATATCATAATGCCATTCTAACAATGTGTATTAAATATACAATCAATATCATAATTTTTTGATTATTGACAGATGAGAATAAATTGATAATTCTAGATGAACTTTTCCATGACTTGCATCCAGTGTCTCTTATGAGTTTATGAGAGTGATTTAAAAATATCTGGTGTGGTACACTCAAACAACTTTCCTTGCTCATTGAACTGTAAGCATCATTCTTAAACGAGAATAATTTAGGGGATAACGGGAATAACGTAATGACGATTGGCGGCTACATATTTGAAAGTAGGATCATACAATTGTATACAATTGTTTTCAGAGTATATTTTCCTTTGTGTAAATTATTGTGAAATTCGATAATTTTTCAAAAGCCGTCAAAACAGCTGTTCTACAGATGAAATATCTCTATTTGTGTTCTTTTGAATAAACTGCTCCACCTAACTACCTATCTCATGCATGGGAAGGAGATTACAAGGTCCATTTCTCAAGTATGAGGAAGACCTCCTGTTAGTTTCTCAGGAAGGATACTTATGCCAGTTAATAGAGTTGATAAATAAATATACAGGGAATGAATTTGAAAAAAAACGGTTGAGTCCTTTTTAAGAAAATTGTGATAGAAATTTAAGAAAATCCATTTTTTCAATAATATTACGGAGCTCCTGCAATTTTCCCAGAAATGAGACTCATGTCAGTTGATAGGGCTTATAAATAGCTATCCAAGGAATAATTTGAAGAAAATCGTTAGAGCCGTTTTCGAGAAAACCGTGGAAAACATGGTTTTTAAATCATTATCCGCCATCTTATCTTGAATTGAATTTTATTGAATTTCTTGTTGTCGGATCCTCATGGTATAAGGACCTTAAGTATGAAATTTCAAGTCAATCGGTTAATTAGGAATGGAGTTATCGTGTTCACAGACACACACACACACACACACACACACACACACACACACACCACACACACACACACACACATACACATACACACACAGAAGAGAAAAAGAAAGAGAACTTGGATTAACATTGCTTGCTTATGTTGATTAATTCTCCGGGAAAACTTTGTAAGGGAAGATGCTAGAAGCAGCAGTTGAACCAAATTCTTACACGATTATTATGGCTTACACCCTGCCATGTATAATTCTTGAGAACTTGTGAAATTCACGAGAATAGTAATTGGTAAGCTTTGTGGAGTTCTGGAGAGCAGTAGGCTTATTTTGTTATGTTCTACCATAGAAAAAGGTAACGCTATTGAATTAATCATTATTAGTTTATTTATGTACAATCGCATCATTTGTTTCTGGTATTATTCACAAAGCGGACATCTTCTAAAAAACAAGAAAACATTCTATGAAATAGTAATTATTATTAAACGAAAATCCCAATTAAGACTTCTGCTACTGCAAATATTGACAACAGGGTTATTTAATTAAGATTTTCGTTTAATAATTATTATTTATTAGTTTGCATTTGAACAAATGTAGCTTCCAATTTATTTCCATCTGTATTCTATGAAATAGTCTCCATTCATTAAAATTATCATATTCTGAGTATGTAGTTTCCCAATGAATACCAGATAGAATATTGTACATGTTCTAATCTTGTAATACTTCAAATTTCTTAAGAAGAAACAAAACGTGACATTATTTCCATGAAACGTATACTGAGGAATAAAACAAAAGAAAATCTTATAAGAGCAGTGAATAGATTAGATATAATTCAAAGCAGATAATTCTATTCATTTTCTAACGCAGCAAGGATGATAAAATCTTCGAAATTTTTCCTCAGGCTCCTTATATATTATATATAAGTAGAATATTAAAAGTTTCATTCCCTATATTACAATTAAAAAGAAATAATTCTTGTTAAATTGACTTTGAAATTCAATCAGAATCATCAATATCTCACAATATTTAGATAGAAATGCAACTGGCTATAATGAGATACCATAGTCAGTATCAGAAGTCCGTATCTGGAAGGTGAGTATCTGTTGGAAAAAACGGGTTTGTGATCCTTGTATGTTATAAGACAAAGCAGATAACTTCATTCATTTTCTAACGCAGCACCGATGATTAATTATTGATGTAAGGTATGTAGAAGTATAATAAAGCAGGCACCAGAATACTGAGTGTAATTCATGGAAACATATAATTAAATCATGAAGAGATATATTCTCCTCTATATTTGTATACCGGCATAACTTGAATCACAACTATTACTTATTTTACAAGGCGGTGGAAAAAGTAAATAGAACGAATGTCAACAATAATGCTCTCCCATGAAATCCATATTTAGAAAGAAGAAATCTATATAATATAGAAACCTCCACTAATCAATTATCTGCAATGAAACATCAAATCGAGCTCATTCCGATAAATAATGAGGGGGACATCACCTGTTGACAAAATCGTTTTTCAGGAACAAATTAGCTTTTCCAAGTGGAGAAATTTCTACTCTCTTTTAATTTTCCAGTAATTGTAAAATTCATGTATCATTTAGAAACCTTTTGAGGAAATTATTCAAAACAAAATATTTTCATTGAATGATTATTAATTGATCGAATAGTTTGATTGGAAATGTAATGGATTATATGACAGCACAATGAGAGTTGTCGAGAACTGGTGGAGAGAAATGAGTAGAGGATTTTAGATTATAAAATATAGAGGTTTAGCGAGTGAATGAACAAGTTATAGTAATGAGCATGAGTAATATGAGCATTTATTATCTCCTTTGATTTCCATGAATGAAGATATTCTCAAGGTATAGCAAAATCTTATTTCTCATTTGAATGATATCAATAATAGAATATATTGAGCTCTTGTAGTTGCATTTGTCTGCTTGAATTTGTTAGATGAATTGACAGATTTTCTCATGTTTTAATGCTTTGAGCGATTTACAAATGAAAAAGAGTTATTGAAGACAAAAATATCATGGAACAGTCAAGCTGAAGGATGGTGAATGTTTTCCTATAGCTTTCTAATTTATCGTATCTCCGTGAGTTCAACATTCTTTGAAGAATACCATGCTGAAAAACGATAACTTTCTGAAATAGCATCTCCACACAACTCTCCAAAAAAATCTTTTGATCCTTCTCCAATGAAACTATGAAACAAATATAATAATGAAAAATTATGAAGGAGAATATATGTATCTATGAAAAGTACACTAGTGAAAAACGATAATTTCCTCTTTAATGATAATCTCACGATACGTCTACAGCAAATTGCAAGAAACCTAGCAGAATTTATTGTTTCATTGACTTCTCTTCAGCTCGATATTACATTATTGTTCTCCATCGATTTGAAGCTAAATTATTGAACTAAAGAAATAATCAACTTGACACAATCATTGTACAATAATGAATATGTAATACATTGATTTCCATGATCAATATACAGAGCTATTCTGTATAATTATTATTATTATTATAACTATTCAAAATATTTAACATCTGGAACATAAGAGAAATCATCTACATTTAGAGGTTAGTCAATAGAAAACTAACTTGAGATAAATAAGTAATGTCAATAGGTTTTCAATACTCTTCAATAGCTAGTCAATTATTGAGAACACTCATTATGATTCGAAAAGAAGGCAAAACTCCAGCCCAATTTGAATGAGATTTGAGTCTTTCACATTCCGTATTTTTTAAATGAGAATTACTCCCACTACAGATGAAATTCACGTACGCTAATTTCTATCATATAACACAAGTTCGAAAATAAGTCGAACCTCTGTATAATGAAGTCAATTATCCCGAGAAAAATTCGCTTCACAATTCAGAACACAATATTTTCATTGAATCTATAATGATTGTTAATTGATCGAATAGTTAGATAAGTAATGTAATGGATTATCAGTGGGGCTTCAAGGCCTGTGATGGGTCCAAGTCTATTTTTAACCTTGGGCAGGGCAACAGATAGTTGGAAAGGGTCAGCTATTGTTCCTAGGTCTATGAATGCCCATTGTTGGTGGCTAGTATGAAAGTTGGACCCAAAGGTAATTCGTCATCCAAAGAGAGCAGGATTTTGAGTTATGTTGAGTACTTGGCTACACATGCATATTGGCAAGTGGACCTATGTATTTAGGAGTTTAAGGACTATGATAAAAATAATTGATAATAGTTACTAGTGTTATTACAAAGCCCCCCCCACCCATAATCTATCTTTACTCACTGATACAAAATTACAGGTTACTGAATTAAATATAATTATATATATATATATATATATATATATATATATATATAATGATTATGACGATTACTAACTATGCTTTTGAGTTGATTCTTCATCAGTGAGGACTGTAAGCGAATCATTTTCGAATCATTAAGCGATTTATTTTGAGGAAAATAATTAAAGCTCCCCTAGATAATAAGTGAATATTGTAGCTAAAAAGAACAAAAATTATATTATATTATATTATATTATATAATATTATATTAAAAAATGAATTGTTTTCTTCAAGAGAGAGTTACATTTAGTCAAGCAATTGAATGAGTTCATCACTGATTCAAAGTTTGGTTCTTGTAATAAATTTATCCACATCTATAACTACCTACCAACCTACCTATAGTTCATTTGACAAGAAGATAAAGTAAAAGCATTGAAAAATCATACTCTCTAGAGGTCAATCTGTCTATGGGAAAAGAAAACGATTATGTGTGTATCTATGGTAAAAGTAAAAGATTATCTGTGTGCCATAGACAGATAGATCTCTAGAGTCTATGATTTCTTAATGCTTTTACTTTATTTTCTCATCAAATGAATAACTATACTAGGTACTGAATCTCAAGGTTTGATTCGAAATAATAATTTTGTGGTGTAATGAAAGTTTGAAATGTAATTTCATAGCAGTTTCATACCGGCCAGTATGGGGCTGAATAATACGAGTGGTAAGGACCTCTCATGGGTCCACAAAATATCTACTCTGAAACGTGTTCTCTATAGAGTCAACAGCAACAGAGAAGGCTCAAAATCGAGAAAATGGTCATACTCTCCAACTATTATAGAACAATAGAAAAAGGATGAAGGAAGAAATATTGCCACCTTTATAAACAAAAGGACAACCCTTTCCGATCCCATCAACCTGTTGCATTTCTACCTTCAGGTAGTTGGACCCACCAGAGACCTCAAAGCCATCAGTGGGATGAGAGCTTGATGAGAGGTGTCGAGAACTGTTGAAGAGATATGAGTAGAGGAATGAACAAGTTATAGAAATGAGCATGAGTAATATAAGCATATTATCTCCTCTGATTTCCTAGAATGGGAGATATTCTCAAGGGGTAGCAAAATCTTATTTCTCATTCGAATGATATTAATAATTGAATACATTGAGCTCAATACATTTGGAGACAAATTCTGTATAATTATTATTACAACTATTCAGAATATTCAACATCTGAAACATAAGAGAAATCATCTATATTTAGAGGTTCGTCAATAGGAAACTAACTTGAGATAAATAAGTAATGTCGATAGGTTTTTAATCTTCAATAGGCTTTCAATACTCTTCAATACCTAGTCAATGATTGAGAGCGCTTATTATGATTCAAAAAGAGGGCAAAACTCCAGCGCAATTTGAATGAGATTTGAATCTTTCACATTCAGTATTTTTAAATGAGAATTACTTCCACTACAGATGAAGTTCACGTATGTTAATTTCTATCATGTAACACAAGTTTGAAAATATTCTCAACCTCATATTCTTTGGTCTATAGCCTACATGTAATATAAATAAAATGCAATTTCTCAGAGTTTTCTTCATTTTTTTTTTGTGGAGGATAAATTCTCCTAGTTTCAGAAAACTCTCCTGAGCTCGAATAATTTTAATCTAGGTACTTTTTACACTAATACTGTATTATATTTAACGCAAAATACGGTAATTTTGTCAATAACTTCAGGCCCGGCCCCAGGGGTGGGCGGACCGGGCGGCCGCCCAGGGCGGCAGGTTTTGGGGGCGGCAAATTTAAAGGAACGGAAAATTTTAAAATACAAATAAATAATAAATTCATAATATCAAATGTGAATGGTAAAATTATATAATAAGCTTTTCAACCTCGAGCTAATGAAGACTTTTCTAAGATCAACAATGTCCCAGGAACGTCTGAGTGGTCTAGCGAACATAAAATAGTTCAGAAATTGTAGTTGTAATTACTTAGCAAGTTAAGTAGGCCTAATACTATGTTGCAGTCTACGTCTTAAGGCTGTGCAAAGGCTAAAAATAAACTTTCTTGTACTGGTGATATTTTTCAAAGTTTTTCGATTTGTACCGGTATAAATCAAAATAAAAAGGTTTTCTTAGGAAAAAATTTTCTTCCAATCATTACTTTTTGAGATATGAACGCCTAAAGTTTACATTTTTGGGACAGGACATTTCAAATTCGCTACGAGATAAATTCTTCATGGTATTGTTGATTGAATAAAACAAGAAAATTTTGAAACATTTTCTGAAAATATCAATTTTTGAAAAAGTTATTGAATTTACAAAAAAAAACTCAACTAAACACTATTTTTGGTCATTTTTATTAAATTGAATAAATTTCTCAAAAATTGATATTTTCAGAAAATTTTTGTTTTATTAAATAAAAAATACCATGAAGAATTTATCCTTTCAATTTTATGGATTCATCTCGTACCGAATTTGAAATATTCTGTCCCAAAAATTTAAACTTTAGGCGCTCATGTCTCAGAAAGTAATGATTGAAAAAAAAATGTTTTCCTAAGAAAACTTTTTCATTTTGATAGCTTGATCATTAAGCGATCCTTGATCGTGTCCTCGCGCGCCTCTCCACTAGGGAATACTGAAATGAAGTGCAACTAATGGGTGATTCTCAGAGAACATAAAATCATGAGCTTATATCATTGTGCGAAATATCACTGTGAAGACAATATAGATGGTGATGATGGTTGAAGCTAAAAATGAGGTGTTTTTCACAATACAATGAGCATTGTTGTCAATTGTACCTGGAAATCTATAAGAGATAGAGCGCTCTACCTAGTCTCAGATTTTAGAGCACAAAATTTCGCCCAGAGGGATTTTGAATTTTACATCTAGATTGTAATCGGGATATATTGTTGATCAAATACTAAATATGATCAAAATTGATTTTTTCCTCAAAATATCACTCATATTTGAAAAATCATAACTCAGTACTCATTGGAGATAGAGTTCCGAATGATCTCATTTCATTCAGAATTTTATGATCTTAAAAAAGGCAAGAGCAAATTTTTCTGTCCGATCACTGATTTTGCCGGAAATAGCTGAAAACTGGAAAATGAGCCTAATATACGAACTTTTTGGGCTACTCTGAATTATCACAAGGGAATTTTACATGAAGAATTTGGTTCTGAACCTCTCTCATGTATCCAAATAGAATATTAAAAAATCAGAACTAAGATATAAATTGCTAGCAAACCCCCATTTTTGTGTCTATATTGACTGGACTTTACTGTTCCCCAATATTTATATTTGTCAAATATTTGTTTAAATGTCAATAAATATTGTTAAACATAATTTTTTAGAGTTTACAGACTCTGTGGTGTCGCATCACAGCGGAGACACAATAGTAACGCTGGTTACACACTGGGTGGTTTCTGCCGCAGCGGTGAAACTGCCGTCGAAAAAAAAAGTCGAGCTTACACATTCAGCGAAAAAAATACCGCCAAACATCGAGCGGCAAAATTACCGCCACGTATGATCAGTAACCAAAATAATTATTGTAGTTCCTCATCGTAAATGTGTTGTGACTTCTCTGTTCCATGAGTGTTCAGTTAATTGTATTTTGCACATTTTTCAAAAGTATATATTATTAAGTGTTTAACTTAAAATGGAAAGGCAACAACTTTTACCACTTTTGTTGTGCCGTCGAAGGAAAAGAAGACAGCAGAGAAATCGCCTTGCTTGGATTCATTGAAATGAACGTTTTTATTAAATAGACAGCGATATACAACATATTACAGTTTTTTCCTTGTCATCCAGAGTTTCAAAATCCCCCCTAATCACCATACACACTTCATTTCACGCATTCCTTGTGGCATCTCAATCCTTAAATGTGTCGAGGGTTTTGTCCCACAAAACTGGCCTCTGTTCTACAAATGATATTAACAACTCATTGTCTATTAACTTACTCATTTTCTCACACTCGTCAACCACAAACACTTAAAACAATAAATAAATGTTATAAAAAACTTACAAACTTTACAACAAGACACAAATTAAAAGGCTGATTTTCAAAGACCTCTGACTTAGAGCAACTGTGAAAGACGACTGATCAGCGGCGACGGTGGACAACCGCCAAATGTGGTAACGCCCATTTGGTCACGTACGCCACTGCATAGACCAGAGCGGCAAAAACACTGCCAGCCGCAGTGGCAGTGGACGGCTGCACAGCTGCCGCGCAATATAGCCGCGCGGCGTTTCTGCCGCCCAGTGTGTAAGCTTCCATTCAAGTCCATAGACTACTGCTCGAACGGCGGCGACGGCGGAATTACCGCCCCGGCAGAAACCGCCCAATGTGTAACCGGCGTTAGGCGATCGCTCAAGGAAGGGTGGAACCCGCGATTAACAATTAAAGACGGGATACTTGCGGGGGGGGGGCAGTTGCCGATCTCGCCCAGGGCGGCTAAGTCCCTAGGGCCGTGCCTGAATAACTTCATTATAAATACTATAATCACTCAACTTCCCTATTTTTTAATGTTTTATTTGAAAAAGTGAGTAATTTTCGGTTGAATTTTGCATTTGAATGAAACATCATGTTCAATAAACGACTCACATCTATTCAAACAGTCGAACATAAAAAGGCTGGTACACTATTTTTCAGATTTAATCCTTGCCTGATAATTTTGAAAGCTTCTAGAACTTTTTGATCTGACGGATTCTTCTCCTCAAGTTCGTCACAACCTTCATCATCTTAGTCAGTTCAAAGAATTGAAATGTGTGACAAAAGCAAGATTTAGAAAGTCCAGTCGTTCACCTGCCTGGTCTACAAATGACAAGTTCTTGAAATCCAATTTAGAGTAACTTGCATTCAATTTCCGACATGTCTTTCAACCTCTATTGACTGTCCACCACCAATCTTCTTCCTACCTGAATTGCCATTATTTTTAGTCTATTGACCTTTCTGCTGAAACTAAACAATTCCTTGAAAATGATCGTCTGCTTCCTATACACACTACATTTTGTATGTTGAAGTCAAGAGAAAACTTTGTTGTTGAGAGGTCCGAAATTCGTTAAATAGAGGTAAATAGGCAGCCAAAACTCTAAAATGTGATAGGACCAGGTAAAAATTCGTTTTGTAGAGGATTTCGTCAAGTGGAGGTTTGTTATAGAGAGGTTCGGCTGTATTCTCAACCTCATATTTTTCGGTTTATAGCCTACATGTAATATAAATAAAATGCAATTTTTCAGAGATTTCTTCAATTTCTTTTGTGGAGGGTAAATTCTCGTGATTTCAAAAAACTCTCCTGAGCTCGAATAATTTTCTTCTATTTAGACAATACCATCTGAATTGAGAATTCTTTCAAATTAAAGGCTCTCAATCCGACTTGAAATGTAGAGAATTGTACCTCTCACAAGTTCAATTATTGTTCTATACATTATATCATTCGTCAACGGCATTAATCAGCTTTAGAATCCAAGCCAGTTTCAATAATTAGTAGCTATAAATTGGGAGAACTGAGAAGCTTTTTTGCGCAATTTCCCCCCCTCCCCCCAGCCCCACCCCCCTGAGTTTGCGCAAATTCCCCCTCCCACTCCCCCTCTCCCTCTCCTTCTCCTTCTCCTTCTCCCTCTCCCTCTCCCTCTCCCTCTCCCTCACCCTCTCCTTCTCCCTCTCCCTCTCCCTCTCCCTCTCGTTATCTTATCTCCCCTCTCCCAGTGAGGACGAGGGGGTTGAAAAGAGAGAGATATATCTCTCCCCTTCCCCTTGCCAAGGTGAGGGAAAAAAAATTTCCCTTTTTGGAGGAAAAATTCCCTCTCTCTCTATAGTGACAGATTAAAGTGAATCCATATTTCTACATCTAATGCTATACTGACAGATTAAAGTGAATGCTAAATGAGGGAAAAAATTCTCTACTGTCAAATTAAATTGAAACCATATTTCTACATCTTTATACTGACAGATTAAAGTGAATCCATATTTCTACATCTAATGCTATACTGTCAAATTAAAGTGAATGCTAGATGAGGGAAAAAATAATTTCCCTTTGAGGGAAAAATTCTCTACTGTCAAATTAAAGTGAATCTGTTACATCTTTATACTGAGTGAATCTGTTACATCTTTATACTGTAAAATTATAAAGTGATTGCAAATTAATACATCTAATAACTTATACTGTATCTACTGACAGATTAAAGTGAATCTGTATTCTCTACTGTCAAATTAAAGTGAATCTGTTACATCTTTATACTGTAAAATTATAAAGTGATTGCAAATTGAATAATTCGGAGGGTACAAGAGAGAGTGATACACCCATCGTTTCTCTGTCTCTCGCATAAGCTTAAAGATTGTGCAAACTACTAGGTGGAAAAAACAGATGGCCCCATGCGTTATCTCCTATTCTCGCTTACTCGCACCATATCTACTGCTTTTTCCTCTATTACGAAAGCCATGTGAAAGAGAAATCAGTCGTGAGTTCCTTTTTAATCCGTCATTCGTATACTGCCAGTTAAAGTGAATCTGTTACATCTTTATACTGAGTGAATCTGTTACATCTTTATACTGTAAAATTAAATTGATTGCAAATTAATACAATTGGTTTGCTTTCCACCCGACAGTTAAGAAAAATTTCACAAATTTATATTGAAATTTTCTATGTGCTGTACAAACCGCAGGCGTTACTTTTTTTGGTAAGTGTGTTCTCCGAGAATATCTATAGTAAATTTAGTATGAACAAGCATTCCAAAAATGGCTATAGATATCCTCAGACCTATATCACTTGGTGTGGACAAATCATCATCATCAATATCGGTACAGTTCTCTTAGGAAAATTCTATTTCCACTGACATTTAGTTCCCACGACCGAGAAAGAAAACTTTTAAGCTTATGCTTGTTTAGTACTAGAGAATACTCATTCGGCAATTTGATAATTTCCTTAAAGTCCCCCTCACTATCAATATCTATAATTTCAAGGTGAATTTCACCATTATCGGGAAATGTTACATTTGTTACTCTAAACCAATCAAAAGGAAAATGGTCAAATCCCCAATTGACTTGCTGGTCTGCATCAATTGAGAATTCATTAAAACTTGTGCAATCAAAATAAGCAGTCATTTTCTCGTCTTATCAGTTCGAACGATTAGAACCAAATGACTCTCTCTCTCTCTCTCACACAAGCAGCAGACTGGCTTGCACCCAACTCGGGCCCCCTGGCACGTTGCCGCTTTTCCTCTATTGCAAAAGCTATGTGAAAGAGAAATCAGTCATGAGTTCCTTTTTAATCCGTCATTCGTATACTGTACTAGTGAAACCATTTGCCTCTCACCGCGTAGCGATCTCTGCATTACGAATGGTGAGTAAAGGAGAGAAATCATGTCGTTCTCCCCTTTGATCAGTCGTACGCTACTGGCAGTTTAAGTGAATCCATCATCCACCTCGGGCGGCCTTGTGAAGGTCGGGAGGGCGTTGCCCGGCCTTGACTGAGTGAGCGACCGAGTGATGTCAGCTTGTGCGTGCATACATCAAGCTATATAAAAACACATTTTAATTTCTTATCACTCAATGCAGCTTGCGTAGTGGAGAGTGATTGAGTGCACTTGTCTACATGTACTAGCGGAGAGAAACACATAGGAGACCTATCACAATTGACGAGCACTGCATACTCCACAGAGGTTTAGCTCAACGCTAACATTATTGATTGTAAGTAAAAATTTTTGTTACATTCTCATATTTTTGTGAAATAACACTAAATTGATTTATAATATATATATATATATATATTTGGTTACAGTTATTAAATATTTCATTGTTTTTCACAGCATTTTCTCACCTCACAACTCGGTCTCATAAGCAGTTGTGCTCTCGTGAGGGAAACTTACCTGCATCGAGAAAATCATAGCCGAGGAGCTAAGCTGGAACGAGGAGCTACCTGAACCGAGTCGAGGAGCTGAGAGAAGCATATCCGATTATTTCATTTCGTCATCATCATCAACACATGTAAGTTCATTTTTACTTAAATTTTCCTCTTCTCCGAGGACAATATTGTTCTCCATGCTAGATCCTTCAACATGGAAGTAAGAGGACCTCATTTTTCAAACATGAATCTTATCTTGTCAGTGTTTTCTATCATCAATGAGATAACACATTTTAATATTTAACCAACCAGTAGCAAAGTTGATGCATTTCATTTATTTACAATATTGCACACATACACTTATATGTTTTGATCTTTCTTTGTCAATCTTGTTCTAAGCCTGTTTCATCTGAAGAATCTCGTAAAAAATTCCAGATAAGTTTATTTAATTGTTCTTTTGTTAAATGAGCATTGTTTTCTATTATAACCTTCTTAATTCTATTGATAGAGTGTGTAAGGATTGTACACACACATCTCCATGAGCCTGGGATATCGCCATTCCCCCAAAATTTATCAAATGATGTACCATATAAATCACAAACAAGAATATGATTATAGTTATCACTGAAGCAAGAACCTAATTTTTCATAATCTCTCACAAAAGTTAAATATTGTAGATTTGTCCATCCTTTTTCTGCTAACTGGTCCAATATATCTAGGTGCATGTCCAAGAGTTCACTTAATTTATATTGATATCTCATTTTTTCTAAAGGAACAGAATGGTATTCACTTAATTGATTAAAATGTCTATCTATAATGAATTGAACGCACAAATCTGAAGACTTTAACTCAGACTCCACTGATCCCGCACCAAACACATTATCCATCTCAGTACAGTAGCTTGATGTTGTATCAGCAAAGACAAGATCACTACTAACAGATTAGCTTGCTCTAGCTTATTATTATTATTATTATTATGAAAAGCACACTCTAGCGATAATTTATTGTACTTTATAGTACTCTACTTATATATATTTGGTTACAGTTATTAAATATTTCATATAGGTAAGAAATCACCTTGCTATGCTTTCGGCGATGCAATTTCAGCGACCCCCACTCCTCCTCCCCCTATCACATGACCTTGGTTCCACCCATCACTGCTCTTATCCTGGATGATGTCACATTAGATTACAACCTTCTCTGCACTCACATTTTTCCACTATTTACAATACCTTAAATTAAATACAAAATACAACTCTTTCCTTATGTCTACTGGGGTTATGCTTTAGAACATCTAGCTTAATTCTAATTTTATAATTCAAATCTATGTTTGGCTTTTCAAATTCTTCCTCCAACCAATAGTTTGACACATACAATGCTTCCACATTTTCAAACTGTAGGATATACCGTATCTTGTTTCTATTGTATTTTTCTTTTATTGCAATAATGACTAATTCTGTTCCTTCTTGTAGATTCTCTAATCTTTTGCACTGTCCTACTTTTACTTTCCCTTTAATTTCCAGCATTGTAATGTTATTATACTGCTCCACTTCTTTTTGTGTGAAGGGAGTGTCTTCCAAGTTTTTCCAAACATCTGACAGAAACTTAAGTGATTCTATTCTAGGAAATGTATGACCATTATAGCTTGACATACCATTGACTGTAATTACACAAATTTTCTCTTCCCTTGGTAGACAAATTATTTCTTTTTGGTCATTGTATGGGATTACAAAATAACCCACTTTCTTAAGGTCTTCTATTGCATTGTATGCATTTAGAAAAACATTTTTATGAGAGCCCTTTACAAAGTAAACATTTTTTGAACCTTCCTTTTCTCCTAAAACACCTACATATGGAATTTTTCCCTTATTATTTACGGAAAACGCAGTCACATTGTACACTCCACTTAGATCAAAATTTCGCCAATGTGAATGGAAATATGGTTCAAGTTCCTCTCTCAAATTTTCTATTTCTTCCTCAAATTCTATAAGTTGTTTGTGCTGCTCCTTTATACTCTCTGTAGCCTCTAAAAACTCAATTTTCCTCCGTTTTAGATCAATTTCATCCAGTTCTATCTTACGCTTCTTGGCTGATAGCACTGTGATAAGAGACAAGGGCTGTATCTCTTTAACAGGGTATGAGAGAAGCTTACAAGTTATGTTTGCTCGTTTTCTTAAGACTTGTGGTATCAAGTTACCTGTTGCTACAAGGCCCAACTCATCTAGGTCAACAACTTTAGATATGCTAGAGAAAACTGTGGTTGACTTGGAGAAATAAGTCGCTCCACTCTTAATATAACACTTTTGTATAAAACTAATATTGTCCTTGTTGTCTGTATCCTCGAAAATTTCCACATAATTAATGGGTAGTAGATTAAGCTAAATGCAGAGATTACATAGGATATTATTTTATTTCGTTGTTGTGGATTGGTAGGCAGATTTAATTGTACTCCAGTCAATTTCTTGGTATTGCTATTTCCCCAGTAAACATATTGTAAGAGATTGTTAAAAACCAAACAACAGCTATTCTTCAAATTGTTTGTTAGTTTAGTCCACATTTTAGCTAAGGATACAGAAAATATAGGAGCATTTTGGAAATAATTCTTATCTTCCTCCTCCCCTCCGAGGACAAAAATTGTGCTCCGAGGACAAAAATCCTCCCCTCTGAGGACAAAAACTGTCCTCCGTTCTCCTCCTTTGTCCTCCTCCTCCTCCTTTGTCCTCCTCCTCCACTCATTTAGCAGGAGAGAAAAAATGAGAGAGGAATGCGGAGAAGGAGGGAGAACATTTGTGTAATTACACTCAATGTTATGACAAGCTACAATGGTCATACATTTCCTAGAATACAAAATCTAAAATTTCTGTCGGATGTTTGGAAAAACTTGGAAGACACTCCCTTCAGACAAAATCTAGTTATCATTGCGCATGCGCAGTATGCTTCTCCTTAGCTGTATCCCTATAAATATCCCAGAATAATTGACATTCGCTCAGTTTGATAGTAACAGCGAAACAGTGAACATGGCTTCTTCCAAAATGTTTAGTGTGTCTCAGCTTTGTGGTAATAAAATAAAGCCTACCAATGAGCGGTTTGGTTTGTGGCTTCTATCAGAAAATCTATGCAATGACAACCTTATTAAAGACATTGGGAAAATTGATTACACTGCTGGAGAAGAACTGTTAGTGCAGGATGAATCAAATCTTGTGCCTATAACAGAACCTTTCTGTGACAATATTATGCTTGTGAAAATCTGTGGTTTGGAGGACTGTCAAGAACTGGATAAAAGACGTTTTATTCTAAAGAAGGAGATGTGTGGATCATTCAATTTGTACTTGAGAGGAAAATTCTCCAAAATGGTGTCTGCTAAGCATGGAGTTAAAGCAAAGTTACCATACTTATTGGACAGTGGAAGTGATATGTCAAAGAAGATTCTACAACTGCTTGGGGAGGACAACTATAGAGAAGTGCAGCAGAAGTACTACAATCCAGTGGGGATACCATACAAATTAGAGCTGGCCGATGTCCCCATTGCTATATTAATGGAGGAGTTACCAACAATATTGGATCAGCTTAGGAAGGAGCATTTCTATCTTCTGGACTTGGACATAACACAGGACTTTGCTGGAATATTCAACAAGAGTGGGATGTGTGATTTTCTAACTAAAAATCATTGTTTTTGTTTCCAAGGAGAATATAAAGAAGACTATAATGTAATTGTGAATAATGATGGAACTGTTGGAATTGATTGCTTGACTTGGGTTAATAATAATGTGAGAGTAAAAATTTATAATAAGTTTATTTGTCAAATGACAAGCCCTGGTGTAAATAAGCAGCTAGGTAACCATATTGTAGACTTTATTGCCTGTCCAGATACAAGATTATGTGAAACCTTTACCTCTGACTTGGCTAAAATGCATGGTATTACACGTTTGGAAGCTACAATTTATAACTACAGCATAAGAAATAACTATAGCTCTAATCAATTTGACCCTATTCAAGATTGCTTGTCACTCTTAAATGACAGTAAGAATTATTTCCAAAATGCTCCTATATTTTCTGTATCCTTAGCTAAAATGTGGACTAAACTAACAAACAATTTGAAGAATAGCTGTTGTTTGGTTTTTAACAATCTCTTACAATATGTTTACTGGGGAAATAGCAATACCAAGAAATTGACTGGAGTACAATTAAATCTGCCTACCAATCCACAACAACGAAATAAAATAATATCCTATGTAATCTCTGCATTTAGCTTCAATCTACTACCCATTAATTATGTGGAAATTTTCGAGGATACAGACAACAAGGACAATATTAGTTTCATACAAAAGTGTTATATTAAGAGTGGAGCGACTTATTTCTCCAAGTCAACCACAGTTTTCTCTAGCATATCTAAAGTTGTTGACCTAGATGAGTTGGGCCTTGTAGCAACAGGTAACTTGATACCACAAGTCTTAAGAAAACGAACAAACATAACCTGTAAGCTTCTCCCATACCCTGTTAAAGAGATACAGCCCTTGTCTCCTATCTCAGTGCTATCAGTCAAGAAGCGTAAGCTAGAACTGGATGAAATTGATCTAAAACGGAGGAAAATTGAGTTTTTAGAGGCTACAGAGAGTATAAAGGAGCAGCACAAACAGCTTATAGAATTTGAGGAAGAAATAGAAAATTTGAGAGAGGAACTTGAGCCATATTTCCATTCACATTGGCGAAATTTTGATCTAAGTGGAGTGTACAATGTGACTGCATTTACTGTAAATAATAAGGGAAAAATTCCATATGTAGGTGTTTTAGGAGAAAAGGAAGGTTCGAAAAATGTTTACTTTGTAAAGGGCTCTCATAAAAATGTTTTTCTAAATGCATACAATGCAATAGAAGACCTTAAGAAAGTGGGTTATTTTGTAATCCCATACAATGACCAAAAAGAAATAATTTGTCTACCAAGGGAAGAGAAAATTTGTGTAATTACAGTCAATGGTATGTCAAGCTATAATGGTCATACATTTCCTAGAATAGAATCACTTAAGTTTCTGTCAGATGTTTGGAAAAACTTGGAAGACACTCCCTTCACACAAAAGAAGTGGAGCAGTATAATAACATTACAATGCTGGAAATTAAAGGGAAAGTAAAAGTAGGACAGTGCAAAAGATTAGAGAATCTACAGAAGGAACAGAATTAGTCATTATTGCAATAAAAGAAAAATACAATAGAAACAAGATACGGTATATCCTACAGTTTGAAAATGTGGAAGCATTGTATGTGTCAAACTATTGGTTGGAGGAAGAATTTGAAAAGCCAAACATAGATTTGAATTATAAAATTAGAATTAAGCTAGATGTTCTAAAGCATAACCCCAGTAGACATAAGGAAAGAGTTGTATTTTGTATTTAATTTAAGGTATTGTAAATAGTGGAAAAATGTGAGTGCAGAGAAGGTTGTAATCTAATGTGACATCATCCAGGATAAGAGCAGTGATGGGTGGAACCAAGGTCATGTGATAGGGGGAGGAGGAGTGGGGGTCGCTGAAATTGCATCGCCGAAAGCATAGCAAGGTGATTTCTTACCTATATGATGACTTGCAACTGAGTAATGTGCCACAGATAGGAGAATATTTTACTATGGGACGACATCGAAATATTGACACTGCATATTTAATTCAGAGTTATGGAGCTACACATAAACATTTCACTAGAGATAACGCAAATATGATAATAATTTTTAAGATGGATTTATTGAGTCTGAAATTAATTCACAGAGATCATGTTGGAGGAGATATGTCTTATAAAGATTTCAGTAAACTTTGTCATACAGTTTGGAATCGTAAACCGCATAATTTTCTTACAATTTTAAAAGAATGTAATATAAAGGAAGGAAAATATCGGGATTCACTGGACACGATTCTTTCCGTTCAGTAGAGATTAATTCTTTGTACAGTAATGTTGTCTAAAACACATATGAGGAGGAGGAAGAGGAGAGGAAATAGCATAGTAAATAACAAGAAGGAGAGTTTAATAGAAAAGATTAAGAAATTGAGAAAGGTGATCAGTGACAAGCATAAAAGCTTAGTCAATTTTGAAAAACGAACGGAGGAATTCAATAGGAAAACTCTTTCGCCATTAATAGAACCTATAATTGAATTGGGAAAAACCAAATCTAGTTTGCACTCTAATCATGATTTTACACCTAAAAAGGAAGAAGTAAAAGAGGAACAAGAGAGTATGGATATTGATGATAATGAGGAGGGGGATGAAGAGAGTTATGAGAGTTCAACAGACAATTTTTTAAGCTCGACTAAATTTGAAAACAGTTTACTTGGTTCTAGCAGAAACGATGATGTGCTGTCACAATATCTAAAAACGTTTCATGCGGAAAAAGTGAATAATTCAATCAGTTATGGAATTTCATATAATTCTAAAGATGACGTGTATTATATTGGAAATCAGCAAGTAATATTCGATAACGGTTATATAGATATTGATAGTGAAAGATTCCGTTTAACACATGGTCTACTTGAGTTATTATTCAGTGCGAGACCAAACTCAAATCTTTATAATCAGAGAGATCTGGATAAGTATAAAAAAATCTTAACACTTACAAGCATACATTTAGATCAAAGAGGCTATGTTAAACGAAATCAGGGAATTAAATCGCAAATGATTCAAAAGTTATTTCCCAGTAAAAAACTTAGTAAAAAGAAGGGTTGGGGTTTATTGAAATTTGCAAAAAATAATTCTCATGATAGAATTTATCAATACTTTGATAATTTTGACGAATTAGTGGAAAGATTAAATTTACTCTATTCCTCAAAAGCTAGTGGCAACACCGGGCATGATGTGGAGATCGCGTCTATAATTGAAGAGCTAAAAGAAGCAAAATTAATTGTTTAGTGTTACGATGACTCTACATCGATTCGGACGAATTGATACGCCTAGTGCTAGCGGACCTGTTGCTAATCTTACGTGTGATATTGACTCGATAACACAGAAGATAATCGAATCGATAAATCAACAAGGAATCAGCGAAGCTGTGAAATTTTATTTAGATTCGCAAATAACCAAACTCGTTTCGGAAAATACAAAGAATATGGAGTGAGCATAATTGAAAGAGAACATATTCTAAGTACATTACAAAATTTCAGTGCTAATATCGATAAAGCTATTGCAGAGAGAACTCTAAATTTAGAATCCGCTCTAGGAGAAGTGAAAACTTTAACAGACAGCTTTTCATCTCAGTTGCTCAGTATTAACAACGATAAAGTTGATAAAGCTTATTTAGATGAGAAATTAAAAGCCATATCGGATAAAATTAAGAATTTGGAGGTGCTGGACAGAAACTATCTCAATACTAAATTAAAACAACTTAGTACAGAAATTTTTACTAAAGTAAATGAAACACATCCATCGGGAATTGATAAGCAATATTTAGAATCTACTTTGCAGAAATTGACTAGTTCTTCATTAACAAAGGAAGAGTTTGAAAAACGATTATCTGAAATGGCGAGTGCAATAAAAGCTAATATTATGGAGGGTATTGAACAATTCATTACAAAAGATGCTATTGCTATTCTAATTGAGCAAATTGCGGAAAAGTACGCAACTAAAAATGATATAGGAGATTTTATTAAGAAAAACGAGATGGCAGTCGCTGTGAAAAGCGTTCGTGATGAAATAGCTGAGGCAATTAAAAATTCGGAAGAGGGTGCTGTCATGAGACTGCAATGTTCGGCTCCATTCATTGACTATCTAAATTATTCATACACAGAGTGGCCCTGGACATCGTATCCAAATACGCCCAGGTTTCTTTTCACATGAACTGGATTGAGGCCAAACAACATAACCTTACAGAAAATCAGGTAGTGCAAATTATTACAGAAAAAATGGATTTAGCCAAATATAAAGACTTTATATTGGGCCCGAAAACATAAAATCTTGTAAACAGTTGTGTGAGAGAGAGTGAACGATATGTTGTTTCAGTCTAGACATTTTTGACTATGATTGATTGTGGTGTGAATTCATTTCCAACTCGATTGAAAATTAAACCAATTCAATTCAAGTTGATGTATTGATTAATTAACCTCAGTTAATGTTCAACCATTGAGTTGAAAGGTAATGAAAAATGGTATGTAGGAGAAAAAAGCAGAGTTCGAGGAAACGGGGTAGAGGAATCTTGAGTTCAGCGGCAAGAGTTTTTAAAGGTGTGTCAGGTTTGGCAGGTAATGTGACATCAACTATTTTAAATAAGGTAATTGATAACCTGGGAGAAGAATATCATATTCCGGGATACGAGTATTGCGGCCGGGCACCAAGGTTAATGAAAGGTTAAAGAGAGGTGATCAAGGTATAAATTCATTAGATAGAGCTTGCAAGATACATGATATAGCCTATACTCAAAATAGCGATAATAAAACTCGAGCGGTAGCTGACAGAGCTCTAGCAAACGCTGCATGGGACATTTTCAAAAATCCTCAAACACCCCTTGCCGAGAAAGCACTTAGCTATCTTGTTACAAACGTTATGAAAGCTAAAGCGGCGTTTGGTGGGTCTTTGAGAAAGAAGAAGAAGAAGAAGAATGAGAGGAGAAGTTATAGTAATGATATTAGACGCAAAGCTATAGCTCAGTTGAAACAACATATTGCAGGAAAAGGATATTATTTGAAGCCTTACCCACCGCTTAGTGGTGGCAGACTTCTACCCCCAGCCCCACCACCACCACCACCATCATATGGAGTGAGTTTATTCCCTCAAGTTAAGAAACGTAGAACAACAAAGAAGAGTAGGAAGAAGAAGAAGAAGAAGGCATGAATATTGAAGGAGAATTGAGTAATTATGATTTGATTGATTGGTCAAAATTATTACAGATTCAGCTAAGAGGAATATATATGCTAGATGCATTACCCAAAAAAATTCTAAAAAACGAAAATGCCATTGTGAATTTAGCAAGGGAAAGCGAGGATGGCACACATTGGGTAGCATATAAGAAAGTTGGCTCTAATGTATGGTATTTTGATCCAATTGGAAATTTACAACCGCCATACGAATTGGACAAATATTGGAAAAAAGAAAATGGAGTAAATATATTTTATAATGTGGAGCATATGCAGCCATTAAATAGCGATTTTTGTGGCCATCTTACATTATTGTTTCTTGCAAATCAGTTGTAATTAAGTGTTTGTGGTGAACACACAAGATGGTCGTTATTACCTTAAGATCAAAGTCAAGTAACCTCTATGAACATTTACAAGAAATTATAGAATTGGACAAAAATTGTGAATGGGAAATTGGACTGATTAATTTTTCTAGTTACAATAGTATTGCAAACATAAACAAAGGAACAAATTCTAGCTTCAAATATGGCGATAAGTTAATCATGTTGGATACCAGCGCATATGAACTTGAAGATATTATAAAATCTTTAAAGAATGAATTGAATATTGATGGAAGAAGAATAAACTTATTATACGTGCAAATGCAAATACTATGAAGATTGAAATTTATTCTGATAAGCCTATTGATTTAACACGTTCTGATTCGATTGCTAAGATACTCGGTTTTGATAATGTTGTTTTGCAAGCAAATAAATGGTATTATTCCAAACATTTGGTTAACATAGCAAGCATTGACAGTATTCTTGTTGAGTGTAATTTAGCATGTGGCAGTTACTTTAACGGAAAAGAAAAACATATAATCTACGAATTTTTGCCAAAGGTTCCTAGCGGTTATTTAATAAACGAAGTACCCTCTCCAATTATTTATGTACCTTTGAATACACGTCGAATTCAAACTATTAATGTAAAGGTGACAGACCAGAACGGATCGTTTATTGATTTCCGCGGAGATACAATTACAATTAGACTGCACATACGTGAAAAACAAAAGTAATGGGATATCTTGTTTTTAATCCGCGTTCGAATAAGACCAATCAAGTCATTAGAGAAAGGAACGCGATAGCGTCAACATCTACTAAAAGCAATAGGGCGTTATCGGCTAAAAGTGCGAGAATATTGGAAAAATTAGGTTTTATAGTTGATTGGCGAAATGTCAGGCGCAGCAATTAGTGATATTCTGGATGTGGAGACAGAGCTTCAGTTTTATAATGACATAACCAAATTCCAATTTCATACTCATACAGTTTATTCGGGACAAGAAATAAAAAACTCTGATGAAGCTCGGATAGGAATAAATTCATTGGATGTGTACACTTTACCTTGCAAATCATTTATATTGATTGAGGGAACGGTTAGCTGCACAAAACCGGCAGCGCCTGCGATTACAGTAGCAGGGGAGGCAACTCAACCGGCTGGTGCGCCCATTGCGGCAGACTATAAATTAAGCAGTAACATAGTGGGCAACCTTTTTGATGAAATACGATACGAATTAGCAGGTCAACAAATTTCCAAATCAAGATTAATTGGTTTAACTTCTACAATTAAAGCTATTCTTGTGAAGAACGCATCTGATAAAAACACATATCATTTAGCTGGTTTTGACAGAGCAGGATATGAGCTAACAGATAATAAATTCACTTTCTGTGTGCCGTTGAAATTAATCCTTCCATTTTTTGAAGATTTTCAAAGAATAATTTTAAACTTGAAACAAGAGCTTGTATTATTGAGGTCGCCCTCAGACCTCAATTGCGTCGAGTCTGCAACCGGTACAGAGGTTAGTGTAAAAATTACTAAGCTCCAATGGCGGATGCCCTACATTACTTTAGAAGATCATGTGCGATTGAAATTTTTGAGACTGCTCGATGCCGACACTCCACTGAAATTAAGTTTCCGCCATTGGGAAATTTGTGAATTACCAAATTTGCAAAATTCACTTGTTCATTCTTGGTCAGTACGCACGACATCGAATTTTGATACTCCAAAATATATTATAATTGCATTTCAAACTGATCGAAAGAATAAAATTAAAAAATCAATATCTAATTTTGACAGCTGTAATATTTACAATGTTAAAGTATATTTGAATAGTGAGTATTATCCATACGAAAATCTGCTAGGTAAGAAGGAAGTTTTATACCGGATGTTCCTGGATTTCGCACCCTCGTATTATAATCATTCAATCAATAGCGAACTCGGAACAGAAATCGATTTTAAAACGTTTTGTGAATCAACACCGCTGATTGTTGTAGATTGTTCACACCAACCAAGTCATTTGAAATCATCGACAGATGTTCGTATTGAAATGGAATTTAATAGTGCAGTACCTGCAAATACTTCCGCGTATTGCGTTTTAATTAGCGATCGTGTGATGGAGTACACGCCTCTCACGAGCATGGTGAAAGAAGTTCAGTAATTTGTTGATAGAGTGCATCACTGCATGCAATATTATATATAAGGTGTGTACTGCGCCAAATGTAAGCCATTATCAGTTTTACCTTTGAACAGGAATCATGTCCTATTCTTTGTGTTCTGATATTTTGGACAAGCCACAAACTCGCTCTATTGGTATCCAGTGTGATCTTGATTCTGATATTTTGGACAAAGCTCAAACTCAGTCGTCGGTACTTTACGATATTGAATCAACAAGTTTCTATTATGAACCAAGGAGAAGCAGTACACCAATTCAGAAGTCGGGAGAGGAGGAGGAGGATGAGGAGGAGGAGGAGGAGGGGGCACCAGAGGTGGAGGAACAGAAACGTGAAGAGGAACAGAAAGGAGTGGACGACAAGCAGACACCTACGAAAATTGCTACGGTTGATCTTCACTGGTTTAAACAAACTTGTAATCAAATTATTGTGAAAGAACTTGCTATCGTTGACGAGTGCAATAATTATGCTGTATTCCATTTCAAATCACCATTTGCAAAGATGGAATTGAGCGCAAAATTGTATAACGATGTAACATGGCTGGAACGTAACTATCATAAAATAAAATGGGAAGATGGAGATTTAGAATACAGTGACTCATTAATACGTGATTACCTTGCAGGTTATGAGAAAATTTTCACAAAAGGAACTGAGAAAGCAAAGTTTTTGAGAAGATTGCATTCTAACGTACAATGCATAGCGGAGGACTTTCTCAAGCCCGATTTCAGCTTTTTCACCACTTCGTGGTGTTATGATGCATGTAAGATACATAAATATAGACCCGATGGAAGGTGTGCTTTATTCTCTGCCCAACATTATAATTCTTTGCTGTTTAAAAATATGTATCAAACAAATAATTTCTTGTGCGAAAACAATCGAATGCAAAGTATGAAATTGGCACCGATGTATACGAATGCGCAGAAAAGAAACTTTGCACGTTATGGATTCTTCTACAACGGAAAGGAATTACAGTGTGTTTATTGCTTGCATGCACTGAGATTGCATAAAGCTCGCACGTGTTGTCTGTCTACAATTATTAATGAAGAAAGACCGTTTAATTACTCTATAATAGTGCCCGCCTACACATAGTTTACTCCATTCGCTCGACAACTATGGATTCGACAAAGTGGTTAGCTGCTGACAACGAATTGGAAGTGAGGTTAAAAAACTGCATAGACTGGTATGATGAGTGTGAAAGTGCAATTAGGAAATCAACTCCTGAAAATTATAGTTTGGCGAAACAATTGAAAGACATTTTTCTAAGCACAGTTAATTTGAACGATATAAAAGACTATTTGTGCTATTACCGTCCACACAATTTGTCTATAGATAAATTAATTGAAATTGAAGATGAAGTTATGATGTATTGTTGTAGTGAAATGTTGTAAACAAATTTTTAATTCAGATATTTCCTCGAACATTTTGGTTTAGTATCAGTGTAGACTTGATTGAGTGAGGACGCGAGATACGCCCCCCTCAGACACAACTGTTACAGCTAAGTGCACATTCCTACGTTATCAAGAGATACGCCCCCTCAGACACAACTGTTACAGCTAAGTGCACATTCCTACCTTATCAATTATAGTTCATAGCAATCAAGGTCATGCAGTGTTTTAGCTTTGCAAAATTCAAAAAATTAACTCGCCTCTTGATGTCAATTTCATTCAATGAATTTGATTCTATTGCAAAAAATATTAAATTTTCAACAGGATTCCAAGGCGATGATGTTGATCTAGCGTTAACAAAAACAGAAAATGTACATTTTCCAATTTTATCTGAGATTTTCGAACTGCTCGATATACTAGATACAGGTCATCTACATTATTGTAGTGCAAATGATTTCTCAACTATTGTTACAAATTCCGATGAACTTTGGAAATGCTTGTATGACATTGCAGATAAAAAATGTAAAAGATCAACTTAGATCATTGACCTCTCTCTGTTAAGACATCAATAGAGCTGATACCCCAAGTGATATAGGTCTGAGGATATCTATAGCCATTTTTGGAATGCTTGTTCATACTAAATTTACTATAGATATTCTCGGAGAACACACTTACCAAAAAAGTAACGCCTGCGGTTTGTACAGCACATAGAAAATGTCAATATAAATTTGTGAAATTTTTCTTAACTGTCGGGTGGAAAGCAAACCAATTGTATTAATTTGCAATCACTTTATAATTTTACAGTATAAAGATGTAACAGATTCACTCAGTATAAAGATGTAACAGATTCACTTTAATTTGACAGTAGAGAATTTTTCCCTCAAAGGGAAATTATTTTTTCCCTCATC